>NC_056437.1:2692785-2945285 GCF_018296145.1 Oncorhynchus tshawytscha | reverse complement strand
GGTCAGGAGAGAGAGGAGTGTGGTAGAGGAGAGTGAAAGGTCAGGAGAGAGAGGAGTGTGGTAGAGGAGAGTGAAAGGTCAGGGAGAGAGAGGGTGTGGTAGAGGAGAGTGAAAGGTCAGGAGAGAGGAGTGTGGTAGGGGAGAGTGAAAGGTCAGAAGAGAGAGGAGAGTGGTAGAGGAGAGTGAAAGGTCAGAAGAGAGAGAGGAGTGTGGTAGAGGAGAGTGAAAGGTCAGAAGAGAGAGGAGTGTGAAAGGTCAGAGGAGAGTGAAAGGTCAGGTCAGAGAGAGAGAGGAGTGTGGTAGAGGAGAGTGAAAGGTCAGAAGAGAGAGGAGTGTGGTAGGGGAGAGTGAAAGGTCAGGAGAGAGAGAGGAGAGTGGTAGAGGAGAGTGAAAGGTCAGGAGAGAGAGAGGAGTGTGGTAGAGGAGAGTGAAAGGTCAGAGAGAGAGGAGAGTGGTAGAGGAGAGTGAAAGGTCAGAAGAGAGAGGAGTGTGGTAGAGGAGAGTGAAAGGTCAGAAGAGAGAGGAGTGTGGTAGAGGAGAGTGAAAGGTCAGAAGAGAGAGGAGTGTGGTAGAGGAGAGTGAAAGGTCAGAAGAGAGAGAGGAGAGTGGTAGGGGAGAGTGAAAGGTCAGGAGAGAGAGAGGAGTGTGGTAGAGGAGAGTGAAAGGTCAGAAGAGAGAGGAGAGTGGTAGAGGAGAGTGAAAGGTCAGGAGAGAGAGAGGAGAGTGGTAGAGGAGAGTGAAAGCTCAGGAGAGAGAGAGGAGAGTGGTAGAGGAGAGTGAAAGGTCAGAAGAGAGAGGAGTGTGGTAGAGGAGAGTGAAAGGTCAGGAGAGAGAGAGGAGTGTGGTAGAGGAGAGTGAAAGGTCAGGAGAGAGAGAGGAGTGTGGTAGAGGAGAGTGAAAGGTCAGGAGAGAGAGAGGAGAGTGGTAGAGGAGAGTGAAAGGTCAGGAGAGAGAGAGGAGAGTGGTAGAGGAGAGTGAAAGGACAGAAGAGAGAGAGGAGTGTGGTAGAGGAGAGTGAAAGGTCAGGAGAGAGAGAGGAGAGTGGTAGAGGAGAGTGAAAGGTCAGGAGAGAGAGAGGAGTGTGGTAGGGGAGAGTGAAAGGTCAGAAGAGAGAGGAGAGTGGTAGATGAGAGTGAATGCTCAGGAGAGAGAGAGGAGAGTCGTAGAGGAGAGTGAAAGGTCAGGAGAGAGAGAGGAGTGTGGTAGAGGAGAGTGAAAGGTCAGAAGAGAGAGGAGAGTGGTAGAGGAGAGTGAAAGGTCAGAAGAGAGAGGAGTGTGGTAGAGGAGAGTGAAAGGTCAGAAGAGAGAGGAGAGTGGTAGAGGAGAGTGAATGCTCTCAGATCGCCATGTGGAATCCAAGCAGCAGTGTAGCAGGTAACAGGACTAGGTCAAATATATCATTGTACTTTCTTTTTCATTTTACTTTTCTTCTTGTCTTTTAAAATAGCTTCAGACCAAACACCACTCACTCAGTTCCAGGTTGGACGGTGTCCTCAGGTCTCTGCTGTTTGTTTGCTAGAGCACACTTTGTATAGCTTGGAAAAATACAACTTTGGAAGCAGTAAAGTCTCCGGTTAATTTAGGTCAGAATTAGGTTATAGGTTTGAACTTTTGATCTGGAGCGAAGGTCATACTGTGGAGGGTACTGCAGATGTCCATGAAAAATCCAAGTTTATATAACTCCAAACCTATCCTTTTGTAAAAAAAGCTCACATGCAGCTGTCTCTCTCACACACACACTCGGGTTGGTTTGATTTCATCAGCAACATCACACAGGGTTTGTTTGAATGCAGACTGGAGAGACCGTCTCGTCTGGACCTTAAAGTCCCATTCTGCTCGCTACAGATTATTTCCTGCAAAAACAATTACTCTGTCCCAGATACAACCCACCCTCAAAGTATGGTTGTGTTATCTCCCAGATCCATTGTAGGTGCAGAGCACTGTGTGGGACCCAGACCAACACCGTGTGGGACCCAGACCAACACCGTGTGGGACCCAGACCAGCGCTGTGTGGAAAAACACTGACAAATTTTATCCAATTTTGCAAAATATTTCTCGTGCCGAATTGGTAGATTGCTGGTGCTCGTCTTTCAGCGTATCCATGGCTTTGTTAGATGTGTCCTCTTCTACTCCCTTTTACGGTTTCAGGACCCCGGATGCCCTTTCAAAAGTTATTTCTGCTCCTCTGCTGAACAGTATCCTCACCCACGGCTCTAATACTAGCATTTTATTTATTTATCTTTTATTATTTTTTTTTTTTCTCCCAATTTCATGGTATCCAATTGTTAGTAGTTACTATCTTGTCTCATCGCTACAACTCCCGTACGGGGTCGGGAGAGACGAAGGTCGAGAGTCATGTTTCCTCTGAAACACAACCCAACCGCACTGATTCTTAACACAGCGCTCATCCAACCCGGAAGGCAGCCGCACCAATGTGTCAGAGGAAACACCTTGCACCTTGCGACCTGGTTAGCGCGCACTGCGCCCGGCCCACCACAAGAGTTGCTACAGCGCGATAAGACAAGGATATCCCTACCGACCAAGCCCTCCCTAACCCGGACGACGCTAGGCCAATTGTGCGTCGCCCCACAGACCTCCCGGTCGCGGCCGGCTGCGACAGAGCCTGGGCTCGAACCGACAGTCTTCTAGTGGCACAGCTAGCACTGCGGATGCAGTGCCTTAGACCACTGTACTGCGATGCAGTGCCTTAGACCACTGTACTGCGGATGCAGTGCCTTAGACCACTGTACTGCGATGCAGTGCCTTAGACCACTGTACTGCGATGCAGTGCCTTAGACCACTGTACTGCAATGCAGTGCCTTAGACCACTGTACTGCGATGCAGTGCCTTAGACCGCTGTACTGCGATGCAGTGCCTTAGACCACTGTACTGCGATGCAGTGCCTTAGACCACTGACCACTGCGCCACCCGGGAGGCCCCGTAATACTTGCCCTTTATTAAGTGTTTTTCCAAGGTACTGTAGGTGCTTAATAAATGTGTCAAACTACCTAATGATTTCGGTGAATGACGACACTAGAGTACACTAATTTACCAAGGGAGACTCTGCGGAAGGTTGATGTGGATCACAGGAAGGTGTACGATTCCACCCTCCCGCCTCAAATACCATTGTTCCCAGGTCAACCACGGTGGTTTTCCTATTTCCACCTAATTCGATCTCAGTTATGTGGCCGAATAAGATTCAAACCAACCTCCTTACTAAGTTTTAACAGTCAATACACATAAATTGTTCTCCAAATACCTTCTTAATACTACTACTGTTCTCCAACCACCTTCTTAATACTACTACAGTTCTCCAACCACCTTCTTAATACTACTACAGTTCTCCAACCACCTTCTTAATACTACTACAGTTCTCCAACCACCTTCTTAATACTACTACTGTTCTCCAACCACCTTCTTAATACTACTACTGTTCTCCAACCACCTTCTTAATACTACTACTGTTCTCCAACCACCTTCTTAATACTACTACTGTTCTCCAACCACCTTCTTAATACTACTACTGTTCTCAAATACCATCTTAATACTGCTACTGTTCTCCAACCACCGTCTTAATACTGCTACTGTTCTCCAACCACCATCTTAATACTACTACAGTTCTCCAACCACCTTCTTAATACTACTACTGTTCTCCAACCACCTTCTTAATACTACTACTGTTCTCAAATACCTTCTTAATACTACTACTGTTCTCCAACCACCTTCTTAATACTGCTACTGTTCTCCAACCACCATCTTAATACTACTACTGTTCTCCAACCACCATCTTAATACTACTACTGTTCTCAAATACCTTCTTAATACTACTACTGTTCTCCAACCACCATCTTAATACTACTACTGTTCTCCAACCACCATCTTAATACTACTACTGTTCTCAAATACCTTCTTAATACTACTACTGTTCTCCAACCACCTTCTTAATACTACTACTGTTCTCCAACCACCTTCTTAATACTACTACTGTTCTCCAACCACCTTCTTAATACTACTACTGTTCTCCAACCACCTTCTTAATACTACTACTGTTCTCAAATACCATCTTAATACTGCTACTGTTCTCCAACCACCGTATTAATACTGCTACTGTTCTCCAACCACCATCTTAATACTACTACTGTTCTCCAACCACCTTCTTAATACTACTACTGTTCTCCAACCACCTTCTTAATACTACTACTGTTCTCAAATACCTTCTTAATACTACTACTGTTCTCCAACCACCTTCTTAATACTGCTACTGTTCTCCAACCACCATCTTAATACTACTACTGTTCTCCAACCACCATCTTAATACTACTACTGTTCTCCAACCACCATCTTAATACTACTACTGTTCTCCAACCACCTTCTTAATACTACTACTGTTCTCCAACCACCATCTTAATACTGCTACTGTTCTCCAACCACCATCTTAATACTACTACTGTTCTCAAATACCATCTTAATTTACAGGAAACTGTCATTTTCGTCTACCGACATTGTTGCATCCTTCACGGGTTCGTTATCAATGGAAAATGCCTATGTCTTCCTCCTGGTATGACTTCCACGGGACTCGTTAAATAACGTAGACTTTCAATATGGACTTACTTCTCCACAACCGAACGTACTAGTATACAAATGTGGCAACATCTCCGTACTCCACACAATAAACAGACATGTCGTAGGGTGGGGACTTCAAACCCTCGTCCTAGGGGATGGTTAAACCCTCCTAGGGGACTTCAACCCCTCGTCCTAGGGGATGGTTAAACCCTCCTAGGGGACTTCAACCCCTCGTCCTAGGGGATGGTTAAACCCTCCTAGGGGACTTCAACCCCTCGTCCTAGGGGATGGTTAAACCCTCCTAGGGGACTTCAACCCCTCGTCCTAGGGGATGGTTAAACCCTCCTAGGGGACTTCAACCCCTCGTCCTAGGGGATGGTTAAACCCTCCTAGGGGACTTCAACCCCTCGTCCTGGGGGATGGTTAAACCCTCCTAGGGGACTTCAACCCCTCGTCCTAGGGGATGGTTAAACCCTCCTAGGGGACTTCAACCCCTCGTCCTAGGGGATGGTTAAACCCTCCTAGGGGACTTCAACCCCTCGTCCTAGGGGATGGTTAAACCCTCCTAGGGGACTTCAACCCCTCGTCCTAGGGGATAGTTAAACCATCATAGGCATGTAGTCCCTGCAGGGCATAGTCTAACCTATATGGGCGCTTACCCTCTTAAGCAGGCCGTCCCGGCAGTGCCCAGTCTAACCAATATAGGGGTTAAACCCCTAGGTATACTACCTGTCGTCTATACCCAGTTGGCCTACTGAATAAATCCAGGCTTTCTAGGTTTCCCATAATTTATATTCAGCCTATGACCCTCATCTCCCCCAAGATGTCAGAAAGAGTGGAAACGGGTGTAGGAACTTCCATACCTCATTCTGCAGGTTCCTGTTCCACTAATTCGTAATCTTTAGTTTGACTGAATATCATGGTGAATCCTGCCGACAACACAAATTGTTAGGTTCTATGGTCTGGCACAATAATCCAGATGAACTCTGAGAAAACTGAAGCTAGATTTATTCACCACAGTAGGTGTTGCAGTTGCCAAGACAACAATACAGCTGCCAAGACAGCCACCCCCCTTATTTTTCTAGGATGAACACCTCTTTTACTGGGCAGATGGTGTTATCGTGTCCCAGCTTGAGTCCGGAACCTTCATACTCCTCCATGCCTCTCACAGGTCTTCCTATCAGTCAGGAGAGGCCTTGAGTTAGGGGAGTAAACATTCCTACAGTCTACTGCAGTCCACTACATAATGACTTTTCTCATACACAAGGAGAACACTGTTTTCAATCTCCAAGAATATGTAAAAACAATTGATTCATACAAAGAGGATATGATGATATAACCCAGTAAATATATAAAACTGTAATGTACAACCTAAACCACTAAACTCATAACATGTTTTTACTACTAATGACCTCATTATTACTACTAATAAGTAGATTATGCAATTATAAAATAACTCATTATTCAACTAAAATGTGCTCTAGTCATTAGTCATTAACAATGGCGATGATGGTGATGATGATGATGAGAGTAATGACGTTGGTGATGATGAGAGTAATGGTGGTGATGATGATGAGATTGATGATGATGGTGATGAGAGTAATGATGATGAGATTGATGGTGACGAGAATGATGATGGTGGTGATGGTGAGGATGATGGTGATGAGAATGATGTTGATGATTGTGATGGTGATGATGATGATAATGTTGGTGATGATATGACTGATGATGATGAGAATGGTGATGATGATGTTGATGACTAAACACAAACTGACAGTTTGTGTCAAAGGGTTATGTATTCCTACTGTGTTACAGAAGCTGGTAATTCAGTCATAGTGTTGTCTCTTATCGAGCTCTGTTTTTCAGATCTAGAGTAGCCGTCTGTTTTACAGAGGTAGGCTGCTCCGTTCATAGAGATGGATTATTTTTGAATCTCTGTGGTTTTGTCTCACCATGTTCTGGTGTCTTGTTGTTTCAGATGTACATCACTAGCACCATAAAGACTAAGAGTAGTCGCCTGGCCAAACCGGTGCTGTGCCTGGGTACCCTGTGTACAGCATTCCTCACTGGGCTCAACCGGGTCTCGGAATACCGGAACCACTGTTCTGATGTCATCGCTGGGTTCGTCCTGGGCAGCTCTATCGCTCTCTTCCTGGTGAGGACTAATGTTTATTTATCGCTTCCTGGTGAGGACTAACGTTTATTTATCTCTTCCTGGTGAGGACTAACGTTTATTTATCTCTTCCTGGTGAGGACTAACGTTTATTTATCTCTTCCTGGTGAGGACTAATGTTTATTTATCTCTTCCTGGTGAGGACTAATGTTTATTTATCGTTTCCTGGTGAGGACTAATGTTTATTTATCGCTTCCTGGTGAGGACTAACGTTTATTTATCTCTTCCTGGTGAGGACTAATGTTTATTTATTTACAAATTCACCTTTCGGCAGGACAATAACCTTAAACACAATGACAAATATACACTGAGTGTACCTGACATTAGGAACACCTTCCTAATATTGAGTTGCACCCCCCTTTTGCCCTCAGAACAGTCTCAGTTTGTCAGGGACATGGACTCTACACGGTATCTAAAGCGTTCCACAAAGATGCTGGCCCATGTTGACTCCAATGCTTCCCACAGTTGTGTCAAGTTGGCTGGATGTCCTTTGGGTGGTGGACCATTCTTAATACCCACAGGAAACTGTTGAGTTTGAAAATCCCAGCAGTGTTGCAGTCCTTGACACAAACCGGTGCTCCTGGGACCAACTACCATGCCCCATTCAAAGTCACTTAAATCTTTTGTCTTGCCTATTTACCCTCCTTATTGGCACACATACACAATACATGTCTCCATTGTCTCAGGGCTTATAAATCCTTATTTATCCCGTGTTCTCCCATTGATCTACACTGATTGATTTAAGAGGATTTAACAAGTGACATCAATAAGTCTATGTCATGGAAAGTGTAGGTGTTCTTAATGTTTTGTCAACTCTCCGGTATGTCTCCTTTTGTTTTAGGGTATCTGTGTGGTGAACAACTTTAAAGGAGCCCACTCGACTCCCACCAAGCAGAAGACTGAAGATTACCGTGGTCTTCCTCTAATGACCTTCCCCCGCGTCCAGAGCCCCCTGGAGACACTCAGCGCACAGGTAACTTAACACTGCTGTTCAATATTGCTGCACAGGTATCCACTTAACACTACTGTTCAATATTACTGCACTCAACACTGCTGTTCAATACTACTGCACAGGTCATTTACCCACTTAACACTACTGTTCAATATTACTGCACAGGTAACCCACTTAACACTACTGCTCAATATTACTGCACTTAACACTGCTGTTCAATACTACTGCACTTAACACTACTGTTCAATATTACTGCACAAGTAACCCACTTAATACTACTGTTCAATATTACTGTACAGGTAACCCACTTAACACTACTGTTCAATATTACTGCACAGGTATCCACTTAACACTACTGTTCAATATTACTGCACTCAACACTGCTGTTCAATACTACTGCACAGGTAATTTACCCACTTAACACTACTGTTCAATATTACTGCACTTAACACTGCTGTTCAATATTGCTGCACAGGTATCCACTTAACACTACTGTTCAATATTACTGTCTCAACACTGCTGTTCAATACTACTGCACAGGTCATTTACCCATAACACTACTGTTCAATATTACTGCACAGGTGTTAACACTGCTGTTCAATATTACTGCACTGAACACTGCTGTTCAATATTACTGCATTTAACAGTACTGTGATCAATACTACTGCACAGGTAACCCACTTAACACTGCTGTTCAATATTACTGCACTGAACACTGCTGTTCAATATTACTGCACTTAACAGTACTGTTCAACTACTGCACAGGTAATGTCTAACACTACTGTTCAATATTACTGCACAGGTAACCCACTTAACACTACTGTTCAATATTATTGTACAGGTAACCCACTTAACACTACTGTTCAATATTACTGCACTTAACACTGCTGTTCAATATTACTGCACAGGTATCCACTTAACACTACTGTTCAATATTACTGCACTCAACACTGCTGTTCAATACTACTGCACAGGTCATTTACCCCTTAACACTACTGTTCAATACTACTGCACAGGTAACCACTTAACACTATTGTTCAATATTACTGCACAGGTAACCACTTAACACTACTGTTCAATACTACTGCACAGGTCTTAACACTGCTGTTCAATATTACTGCACAGGTAACCACTTAACACTGCTGTTCAATACTACTGCACAGGTAACCACTTAACACTACTGTTCAATACTACTGCACAGGTAACCCACTTAACACTGCTGTTCAATATTACTGCACTGAACACTGCTCAATACTACTGCACAGGTAACCACTTAACACTACTGTTCAATATTACTGCACAGGTAACCCACTTAACACTACTGTTCAATATTACTGCACAGGTAACCACTTAACACTACTGTTCAATACTACTGCACAGGTAACCACTTAACACTACTGTTCAATATTACTGCACTTAACACTGCTGTTCAATATTGCTGCACAGGTATCCACTTAACACTACTGTTCAATATTACTGCACTCAACACTGCTGTTCAATACTACTGCACAGGTCATTTACCCACTTAACACTACTGTTCAATATTACTGCACAGGTAACCCACTTAACACTGCTGTTCAATATTACTGCACTGAACACTGCTGTTCAATATTACTGCACTTAACAGTACTGTTCAATACTACTGCACAGGTAACCCACTTAACACTGCTGTTCAATATTACTGCACTGAACACTGCTGTTCAATATTACTGCACTTAACAGTACTGTTCAATACTACTGCACAGGTAACCACTTAACACTACTGTTCAATATTACTGCACAGGTAACCCACTTAACACTACTGTTCAATATTATTGTACAGGTAACCCACTTAACACTACTGTTCAATATTACTGCACTTAACACTGCTGTTCAATATTACTGCACAGGTATCCACTTAACACTACTGTTCAATATTACTGCACTCAACACTGCTGTTCAATACTACTGCACAGGTCATTTACCCACTTAACACTACTGTTCAATACTACTGCACAGGTAACCACTTAACACTATTGTTCAATATTACTGCACAGGTAACCACTTAACACTACTGTTCAATACTACTGCACAGGTAACCCACTTAACACTGCTGTTCAATATTACTGCACAGGTAACCACTTAACACTGCTGTTAAATACTACTGCACAGGTAACCACTTAACACTACTGTTCAATACTACTGCACAGGTAACCCACTTAACACTGCTGTTCAATATTACTGCACTGAACACTGCTCAATACTACTGCACAGGTAACCACTTAACACTACTGTTCAATATTACTGCACAGGTAACCCACTTAACACTACTGTTCAATATTACTGCACAGGTAACCACTTAACACTACTGTTCAATACTACTGCACAGGTAACCACTTAACACTACTGTTCAATATTACTGCACAGGTAACCACTTAACACTACTGTTCAATACTACTGCACAGGTAACCACTTAACACTACTGTTCAATACTACTGCACAGGTAACCACTTAACACTACTGTTCAATATTACTGCACAGGTAACCCACTTAACACTACTGTTCAATATTACTGCACAGGTAACCACTTAACACTACTGTTCAATACTACTGCACAGGTAACCACTTAACACTACTGTTCAATACTACTGCACAGGTAACCACTTAACACTGCTGTTCAATATTACTGCACTGAACACTGCTCAATACTACTGCACAGGTAACCACTTAACACTACTGTTCAATATTACTGCACAGGTAACCCACTTAACACTGCTGTTCAATATTACTGCACTGAACACTGCTCAATATTACTGCACAAGTAACCCACTTAATACTACTGTTCAATATTACTGTACAGGTAACCCACTTAACACTACTGTTCAATATTACTGCACAGGTATCCACTTAACACTACTGTTCAATATTACTGCACTCAACACTGCTGTTCAATACTACTGCACAGGTAATTTACCCACTTAACACTACTGTTCAATATTACTGCACTTAACACTGCTGTTCAATATTGCTGCACAGGTATCCACTTAACACTACTGTTCAATATTACTGCACTCAACACTGCTGTTCAATACTACTGCACAGGTCATTTACCCACTTAACACTACTGTTCAATATTACTGCACAGGTAACCCACTTAACACTGCTGTTCAATATTACTGCACTGAACACTGCTGTTCAATATTACTGCACTTAACAGTACTGTTCAATACTACTGCACAGGTAACCCACTTAACACTGCTGTTCAATATTACTGCACTGAACACTGCTGTTCAATATTACTGCACTTAACAGTACTGTTCAATACTACTGCACAGGTAACCACTTAACACTACTGTTCAATATTACTGCACAGGTAACCCACTTAACACTACTGTTCAATATTATTGTACAGGTAACCCACTTAACACTACTGTTCAATATTACTGCACTTAACACTGCTGTTCAATATTACTGCACAGGTATCCACTTAACACTACTGTTCAATATTACTGCACTTAACACTGCTGTTCAATACTACTGCACAGGTCATTTACCCACTTAACACTACTGTTCAATACTACTGCACAGGTAACCACTTAACACTATTGTTCAATATTACTGCACAGGTAACCACTTAACACTACTGTTCAATACTACTGCACAGGTAACCCACTTAACACTGCTGTTCAATATTACTGCACAGGTAACCACTTAACACTACTGTTCAATACTACTGCACAGGTAAACCCACTTAACACTACTGTTCAATACTACTGCACAGGTAACCACTTAACACTGCTGTTCAATATTACTGCACTGAACACTGCTCAATACTACTGCACAGGTAACCACTTAACACTACTGTTCAATATTACTGCACAGGTAACCCACTTAACACTACTGTTCAATATTACTGCACAGGTAACCACTTAACACTACTGTTCAATATTACTGCACAGGTAACCACTTAACACTACTGTTCAATACTACTGCACAGGTAACCACTTAACACTACTGTTCAATACTACTGCACAGGTAACCACTTAACACTACTGTTCAATATTACTGCACAGGTAACCACTTAACACTACTGTTCAATATTACTGCACAGGTAACCACTTAACACTACTGTTCAATACTACTGCACAGGTAACCACTTAACACTACTGTTCAATACTACTGCACAGGTAACCACTTAACACTACTGTTCAATATTACTGCACAGGTAACCCACTTAACACTGCTGTTCAATATTACTGCACTGAACACTGCTCAATACTACTGCACAGGTAACCACTTAACACTACTGTTCAATATTACTGCACAGGTAACCCACTTAACACTACTGTTCAATACTACTGCACAGGTAACCACTTAACACTACTGTTCAATATTACTGCACTTAACACTACTGTTCAATATTACTGCACAGGTAACCACTTAACACTACTGTTCAATACTATACTGGACTGTACTGTACCATAGTATACTATACTGTACCATAGTATACTATACTGTACCACAGTATACTATACTGTACCATACTATACTATACTGTATCATACTATACTGTACCATAGTATACTATACTGTACCACAGTATACTATACTGTACCATACTATACTATACTGTACTATACTATACTGTACCATACTGTACTATACTGCACCATACTATACTATACTGTATCATGATATACTGTACCATAGTATACTATACTGTACCATTGTATAATATACTGTGCCATACTATACTATACTGTATCATACTATACTGTACCATAGTATACTATACTGTACCATACTATACTATACTGTACCATACTATACTATACCATAGTATACTACACTGTACCATACAATGCTATACTGTGCCATACTATACTATACTGTACCATACTATACTATACTATACTGTACTATACTATACTGTACCATACTGTACTATACTGCACCATACTATACTATACTGTATCATACTATACTGTACCATAGTATACTATACTGTACCATAGTATAATATACTGTGCCATACTATACTGTATCATACTATACTGTATCATAGTATACTATACTGTACCATACTATACCATACTGTACCATAGTATACTATACTGTACCATACTATACCATACTGTACCATAGTATACTATACTGTACCATACTGTCCTGTAATGAGAATGAAGTTGATTCTAATCCATTCTGGTTAGGTGTGTGAATGTGTGGAGAATGTGTTGATTGTGTCTTTTGATTCTGGTTGTGTGTGTGTGTGTGTGTGTGTGTGTGTGTGTGTAAGGTGTGTGTGTGTAAGGTATGTGTGAGGTGTGTGTGTGTGATTTATGTGTGTGAGGTGTGTGTGTGATTAATGTGTAAGGTGTGTATGTGTGTGAGGTGTTTGTGTGTGTGAGGTGTTTGTGTGTGTGAGGTGTGTTTGTGTGTGTGAGGTGTGTTTGTGTGTGAGGTGTTTGTGTGTGTGTGAGGTGTGTGTGTGTGTTTGTGTGTGTGAGGTGTGTGTGTGTTTGTGTGTGTGTGTTTGTGTGTGTGTTCTACTTCCAGTCTTAATGTGTATTGATTAGGGGTGAAACGGTACATGTATTCGTATGGAATTTTTCGGTAGAGGGTTCACGGTGCACGGTTCGGGACACACTTCAAACACAAACAATACATTAATCATATATTATAGCTAGGAAAATATATGTAAATATGTATGTATGTGTGTATATATATACAGTGCCTTGCGAAAGTATTCGGCCCCCTTGAACTTTGCGACCTTTTGCCACATTTCAGGCTTCAAACATAAAGATATAAAACTGTATTTTTTTGTGAACAATCAACAACAAGTGGGACACAATCATGAAGTGGAACGACATTTATTGGATATTTCAAACTTTTTTAACAAATCAAAAACTGAAAAATTGGGCGTGCAAAATTATTCAGCCCCTTTACTTTCAGTGCAGCAAACTCTCTCCAGAAGTTCAGTGAGGATCTCTGAATGATCCAATGTTGACCTAAATGACTAATGATGATAAATACAATCCACCTGTGTGTAATCAAGTCTCCGTATAAATGCACCTGCACTGTGATAGTCTCAGAGGTCCGTTAAAAGCGCAGAGAGCATCATGAAGAACAAGGAACACACCAGGCAGGTCCGAGATACTGTTGTGAAGAAGTTTAAAGCCGGATTTGGATACAAAAAGATTTCCCAAGCTTTAAACATCCCAAGGAGCACTGTGCAAGAGATAATATTGAAATGGAAGGAGTATCAGACCACTGCAAATCTACCAAGACCTGGCCGTCCCTCTAAACTTTCAGCTCATACAAGGAGAAGACTGATCAGAGATGCAGCCAAGAGGCCCATGATCACTCTGGATGAACTGCAGAGATCTACAGCTGAGGTGGGAGACTCTGTCCATAGGACAACAATCAGTCGTATATTGCACAAATCTGGCCTTTATGGAAGAGTGGCAAGAAGAAAGCCATTTCTTAAAGATATTCATAAAAAGTGTCGTTTAAAGTTTGCCACAAGCCACCTGGGAGACACACCAAACATGTGGAAGAAGGTGCTCTGGTCAGATGAAACCAAAATTGAACTTTTTGGCAACAATGCAAAACGTTATGTTTGGCGTAAAAGCAACACAGCTCATCACCCTGAACACACCATCCCCACTGTCAAACATGGTGGTGGCAGCATCATGGTTTGGGCCTGCTTTTCTTCAGCAGGGACAGGGAAGATGGTTAAAATTGATGGGAAGATGGATGGAGCCAAATACAGGACCATTCTGGAAGAAAACCTGATGGAGTCTGCAAAAGACCTGAGACTGGGACGGAGATTTGTCTTCCAACAAGACAATGATCCAAAACATAAAGCAAAATCTACAATGGAATGGTTCAAAAATAAACATATCCAGGTGTTAGAATGGCCAAGTCAAAGTCCAGACCTGAATCCAATCGAGAATCTGTGGAAAGAACTGAAAACTGCTGTTCACAAATGCTCTCCATCCAACCTCACTGAGCTCGAGCTGTTTTGCAAGGAGGAATGGGAAAAAATTTCAGTCTCTCGATGTGCAAAACTGATAGAGACATACCCCAAGCGACTTACAGCTGTAATCGCAGCAAAAGGTGGCGCTACAAAGTATAAGAAGTATAAGGGGGCTGAATAATTTTGCACGCCCAATTTTTCAGTTTTTGATATGTTAAAAAAGTTTGAAATATCCAATAAATGTCGTTCCACTTCATGATTGTGTCCCACTTGTTGTTGATTCTTCACAAAAAAATACAGTTTTATATCTTTATGTTTGAAGCCTGAAATGTGGCAAAAGGTCGCAAAGTTCAAGGGGGCCGAATACTTTCGCAAGGCACTGTATATACAGTTGAAGTCGGATGTTTACACACACCTTAGCCACATACATTTAAACTCAGTTTTTCACAATTCCTGACATTTAATCCTAGTAAAAATGCTCTTGTCTTAGGTCAGTTAGGATTACTGCTTCATTTTAAGAATGTGAAATGTCAGAATGATAGTGGAGAGAATTATTTATTTCAGCTTTAATTTCTTTCATCACATTCCCAGTGAGTCAGAAGTTTACATACACCCAATTAGTATTTGGTAGCATTGCCTTTAAATTGTTTAACTTGGGTCAAACATTTGGGTAGCCTTCCACAAGCTACCCACAATAAGTTGGGTGAATTTTGGCCCATTCCTCCTGACAGAGCTGGTGTAACTGAGTCAGGTTTGTAGGCTCCTTGCTCACACACTATTTTTCAGTTCTGCCCACACATTTTCTATAGGATTGATGTCAGGGTTTTGTGATGGCCACTCCAAAACCTTGACTTTGTTGTCCTTTAGCCATTTTGCCACAACTTTGGAAGTATGCTTGGGGTCATTGTTCATTTGGAAGACACATTTGCGACTAAGCTTCAACTTCCTGACTGATGTCTTGAGATGTTACTTCAATATATCCACATAATTGTCCTTCCTCGTGATGCCATCTATTTTGTGAAGTGCACCAGTCCCTCCTGCAGCAAAGCACCACCACAACATGATGCTGCCACCCCCATGCTTCACGGTTTGGATGGTGTTCTTTGGCTTGCAAGACTCCCCCTTTTTACTCCAAACATAACGATGGTCATTATGGCCAAACAGTTCTATTTTTGTTTCATCAGACCAGAGGACATTTCTCCAAAAAGTACGATCTTTGTCCCCATGTGCAGTTGCAAAATATGGTGGTTTTGGAGCAGTGGCTTCTTCATTGCTTAGCGACCTTTCAGGTTATGTCGATAAAGGAATCGTTTTACTGTGGATAAAGATACTTTTTTCTCCAGCATCTTCATGTTGTTCTGGGATTGATTTGCACTTTTCACACCAAAGTACGTTAATCTCTCCTGAGCGGTATGACGGCTGCGTGGTCCCATGGTGTTTATACTTGCGTACTATTGTTTGTACAGATGAACGTGGTACCTTCAGGTGTTTAGAAATTGCTCCCAAGGATGAAGCAGACTTGTGGAGGTCTACAATTCTTTCCTGATTTTTTTTTCAATTTTGTCTTGGCTGATTTCTTTTGATTTTCCCATGATGTCAAGTGAAGAGGCACTGAGTTTGAAGGTAGGCCTTGAAATACATCCACAGGTACACCTCCAATTGACTCAAATTATGTCAATTAGATTATCAGAAGCTTCTAAAGCCATGACTTCATTTTCTGGAATTTTCCAAGCTGTTTAAAGGCACAGTCAACTTAGTGTATGTAAACTTCTGACCCACTGGAATTGTGATAAAGTGAATTATAAGTGAAATAATCTGTAACAATTGTTGGAAAATTGACTTGTGTCATGCACAAAGTAGATGTCCTAAACAACTTGCCAAATCTACAGTTTGTTAACAAGACATTTGTCGACTGGTTGAAAAACAAGTTTTAATGACTCCAACCTAAGTGTATGTAAACTTCCAACTTCAACTGTGTGCATATATATATATATATATATATATATATATATATATATATATATATATTTCATTGTAAAAAAAAACATGATGTATAAATTAATGTGGGATAAACGTAGTAGTAATAAAGTTGTTTTATAGTTGTCTGCAGCTCATTAGTTATTTCACTCCATCGAGAACAGAGCTGAGAGACCGTCGTAGCAGCATTTAGCTTATGAAGGAACAGAGCTGAGAGACCGTCGTAGCAGCAATTAGCTTATGAAGGAACAGAGCTGAGAGACCGTCGTAGCAGCAATTAGCTTATGAAGGAACAGAGCTGAGAGACCGTCGTAGCAGCAATTAGCTTATGAAGCAACAGAGCTGAGAGACCGTCGTAGCAGCAATTAGCTTATGAAGGAACAGAGCTGAGAGACCGTCGTAGCAGCAATTAGCTTATGAAGCAACAGAGCTTAGCAATTAGCTTATGAAGGAACAGAGAACAGAGCTAGATGAAGGAACAGAGCTGAGAGTCGTAGCAGCAATTAGCTTATGAAGGAACAGAGAGCAGCATTTAGCTTATGAAGGAACAGAGCTGAGAGACCGTCGTAGCAGCATTTAGCTTATGAAGGAACAGAGCTGAGAGACCGTCGTAGCAGCATTTAGCTTATGAAGGAACAGAGCTGAGAGACCATCGTAGCAGCATTTAGCTTATGAAGGAACAGAGCTGAGAGACCGTCGTAGCAGCAATTAGCATATGAAGGAACAGAGCTGAGAGACCGTCGTAGCAGCAATTAGCATATGAAGGAACAGAGCTGAGAGACCGTCGTAGCAGTAATTAGCTTATGAACAAATTAGCAGTTAGCTAAATGCTAAGGAACAACATGGCAAGCATTGTCGAGCCAGAACTAGAAGACGCCCCAGTATCATTCAGGTCTGCCATCTGGGAACGTTTCTGTTTCCCTGTAAACTATAACAGGGATTACCAACGAGTGGTTAAACTTCTACAACATGTAGTCTCTGTTCATTGCTGATAGACTATTAGAGTGGTGGATATAACATCTACAACATGTTCATTGCTGATAGACTATTAGAGTGGTGGATATAACATCTACAACATGTTCATTGCTGATAGACTATTCGACTAGCAATACGAGTATCATGGCTACTCATTTGCGCCATCATCCCCCCGAAGTGCCCATCGATGGGACTAGGAGAAAAAATGAAACGGCAACCACTTCTCCCCACAGCCTTCAGGCAACAACATGCGGCTGACTCCGTCCGGTAGGGAAATAGACATCAACGCAGCGATAGAAACATTCATAGCGGCAGATATGAGACCCTTCTCTGTGGTAGAGAAACCCGGGATTCAGGAGTTTAAAGTGTTCGAGCCGCGCTTCACTATTCCTTCTCTGTGGTAGAGAAACCCGGGATTCAGGAGTTTAAAGTGTTCGAGCCGCGCTTCACTTCCCGTACACATTTTACCCAGACACTAATACCTTTCCTTATACAAAACTAAACTAAACAACAACTTGAGCGTTGTCAGAAACGAGGTCTGTTGCTCTAACAACAGACAGTTGGACATCTAGAGCTACCTTACCTGTAACAGATCATTTCATTCCCTGTCCTTCAAGCACGTCCCCTTGAGAGTAGCCAAACCTGGGGGAAGATCTAAGGGAGGTAGTGGCACTGTGGAAGTTGGAGAGGAATAACGTAACGATTCCTGTGACCACTGACAACGCTAGAAGTGTTGTTAATGCAGTTGCACTAGCTGGATTTGGGGCCACAGATAGGATGCTTTGCTCACGTTATTAATCTAGCATCTCAAAAAAACAATTTCTGTGAATCCAATTTCTCACCTCCTAGCAAAGATCAGGAAGGTGGTATCCTTCCTTTATGAAAGCCCAACTGCATGTTTCCAAGACAAAACAGGAGATGCTGGAGCTGCCAAACCACAAACTAATCCAAGATGTCCCTACTAGATGGAATTCAAGCCATGACACGGTTGAGTGAACCCTTGAGCAGAAAGTTGTGGTGTATTCTACACTGACTGATCAAGCTGTGAGGAAGACTTTGTCTGAAAATGACATAAGACTGGCAGAGGAAGTAACAAAGTGTGAGAACCTTTTAAAACAGTTACAACACTGATCTGCACTGAGAGCCTTCCATCAGTTTCCATGGTCCTGCCTATGAAAAACAAATGATCCTGAAATCAATGGCGGCATCCGATGAAGATGAACACCGCAGTAAGGGATGTCAAGACTGCTAATCAGAGTTAACCTGGAGCCTAGATATGCTGACTCTGGTGTCCAAGACTTCTTACACAAGCCCACCTCTTTGGACCCCCGGGTTCAAGTCCCTGCTACACCTGGATGCTGATCCACTTACATGGTGGAAGACCAAAGGGTTAATATATCCTCATGTTGCCATGTTAGCAAGGCGCTACCTGGCTGTGCCTGGGACCTCTGTCCCTAGCGAGAGGGTATTCTCCACAGCAGCTGACATTGTCACAGCTACCTGGCTGTGCCAGGGACCTCTGTCCCTATCGAGATGCTGTTCTCACAGCTACCTGGCTGTGCCAGGGACCTCTGTCCCTAGCGAGAGGCTATTCTCTACAGCGGCTGACATTGTCACAGCTACCTGGCTGTGCCTGGGACCTCTGTCCCTAGCGAGAGGGTATTCTCCACAGCAGCTGACATTGTCACAGCTACCTGGCTGTGCCAGGGACCTCTGTCCCTATCGAGATGCTGTTCTCACAGCTACCTGGCTGTGCCAGGGACCTCTGTCCCTAGCGAGAGGCTATTCTCTACAGCGGCTGACATTGTCACAGCTACCTGGCTGTGCCTGGGACCTCTGTCCCTATCGAGATGCTGTTCTCACAGCTACCTGGCTGTGCCAGGGACCTCTGTCCCTAGCGAGAGGCTATTCTCTACAGCGGCTGACATTGTCACAGCTACCTGGCTGTGCCAGGGACCTCTGTCCCTATCGAGATGCTGTTCTCACAGCTACCTGGCTGTGCCAGGGACCTCTGACCCTAGCGAGAGGCTATTCTCTACAGCGGCTGACATTGTCACAGCTACCTGGCTGTGCCTGGGACCTCTGTCCCTATCGAGATGCTGTTCTCACAGCTATGGCTGTGCCAGGGACCTCTGTCCCTAGCTGACATTGTCACAGCTGACATTGTCACAGCTACCTGGCTGTGCCTGGGACCTCTGTCCCTAGCGAGAGGGTATTCTCCACAGCAGCTGACATTGTCACAGCTACCTGGCTGTGCCTGGGACCTCTGTCCCTAGCGAGAGGGTATTCTCCACAGCAGCTGACATTGTCACAGCTACCTGGCTGTGCCAGGGACCTCTGTCCCTATCGAGATGCTGTTCTCACAGCTACCTGGCTGTGCCAGGGACCTCTGTCCCTAGCGAGAGGCTATTCTCTACAGCGGCTGACATTGTCACAGCTAACTGGCTGTGCCTGGGACCTCTGTCCCTAGCGAGAGGGTATTCTCCACAGCAGCTGACATTGTCACAGCTACCTGGCTGTGCCAGGGACCTCTGTCCCTATCGAGATGCTGTTCTCACAGCTACCTGGCTGTGCCAGGGACCTCTGTCCCTAGCGAGAGGCTATTCTCTACAGCGGCTGACATTGTCACAGCTACCTGGCTGTGCCAGGGACCTCTGTCCCTATCGAGATGCTGTTCTCACAGCTACCTGGCTGTGCCAGGGACCTCTGTCCCTATCGAGATGCTGTTCTCACAGCTACCTGGCTGTGCCAGGGACCTCTGTCCCTATCGAGATGCTGTTCTCACAATTACCTGGCTGTGCCTGGGACCTCTGTATCTAGCGAGAGGCTGTTCTCACAGCTACCTGGCTGTGCCTGGGACCTCTGTATCTAGCGAGAGGCTGTTCTCACAGCTACCTGGCTGTGCCTGGGACCTCTGTATCTAGCGAGAGGCTGTTCTCACAGCTACCTGGCTGTGCCTGGGACCTCTGTATCTAGCGAGAGGCTGTTCTCACAGCTACCTGGCTGTGCCCGGGACCTCTGTATCTAGCAAGCCCATCTGCAGATCATGTGGATAGACTCATCTTCTTTAAGAAAAACTTGAAAATCTGATTAAACGTTTTTCTTTTGTGTTTTTAGTAACCAGTCTCAAGTGGTCCTATTTTAAGACACTGCTCTGTGACTTAATGCTGATATCTGCTGCTGGACTATGAACTCCTGTTGAAGTACTGTTTTAAATTACTCTTTTATTTCCTGTTATAAAGCAGGCACTGCTGTTTTTCGTTGTCCCCTTGTTTTCTGTATGCTCCAGGGAATTCAACCTCCCCATGTTTACAATTATAATAAATGGAAAAATCGAAAATACAAATGACATATTTCTCAGGCATTTAGTTTGTCGATGTATCGAAACTGTACCGAACCGTGAGTTTTGTGACCCGTTTCACCCCTAGTATTGATGATTGTTGTAAAGCTGCCTCCTCAGCAGTCTCCCTCCCTCCCTCCGGGGGAATCCAGTTGAATTCAACTAGCTACCATGTTTATGTACTCATCAACATATTTCTGCTCAGAGCCTCCTAGAGCTACACTATACCCTACTGTAGAAAACACTTACAGCTGTCTAGATGGTTCCCTATACCCTACTGTAGAAAATCCTTACAGCTGTCTAGATGGGGTCCTATACCCTACTGTAGAAAACCCTTACAGCTGTCTAGATGGGGTCCTATACCCTACTGTAGAAAACCCTTACAGCTGTCTAGATGGGGTCCTATACCCTACTGTAGAAAACCCTTACAGCTGTCTAGATGGGGTCCTATACCCTACTGTAGAAAACCCTTACAGCTGTCTAGATGGGGTCCTATACCCTACTGTAGAAAACCCTTACAGCTGTCTAGATGGGGTCCTATACCCTACTGTAGAAAACCCTTACAGCTGTCTAGATGGTTCCCTATACCCTACTGTAGAAAACCCTTACAGCTGTCTAGATGGGGTCCTATACCCTACTGTAGAAAACCCTTACAGCTGTCTGGATGGGGTCCTATACCCTACAACCGTGTGTTAGTGTGTCTCTGGTCATCAACCACTAAATCAAATCAAATCAAATGTATTTATATAGCCCTTCGTACATCAGCTGATATCTCAAAGTGCTGTACAGAAACCCAGCCTAAAACCCCAAACAGCAAGCAATGCAGGTGTAGAAGCACGGTGGCTAGGAAAAACTCCCTAGAAAGGCCAAAACCTAGGAAGAAACCTAGAGAGGAACCAGGCTATGTGGGGTGGCCAGTCCTCTTCTGGCTGTGCCGGGTGGAGATTATAACAGAACATGGCCAAGATGTTCAAATGTTCATAAATGACCAGCATGGTCGAATAATAATAAGGCAGAACAGTTGAAACTGGAGCAGCAGCACAGTCAGGTGGAAGAAACTGGAGCAGCAGCATGGCCAGGTGGACTGGGGGAGGAGTCATCATGTCAGGTAGTCCTGGGGCAACAGGTCAGTTGAAACTGGAACAGCAGCATGGCCAGGTGGACTGGGGACAGCAAGGAGTCATCATGTCAGGTAGTCCTGGGGCATGGTCCTAGGGCTCAGGTCAGTTGAAACTGGAACAGCAGCATGGCCAGGTGGACTGGGGACAGCAAGGAGTCATCATGTCAGGTAGTCCTGGGGCATCCTGGGGCATGGTCCTAGGGCTCAGGTCCTCCGAGAGAGAGAAAGAAAGAGAGAAGGAGAGAATTAGAGAACGCACACTTAGATTCACACAGGACACCGAATAGGACAGGAGAAGTACTCCAGATATAACAAACTGACCCCAGCCCCCCGACACATAAACTACTGCAGCATAAATACTGGAGGCTGAGACACTATAATACACTTCCACTACTTCACTCCTCTACTCCTGTTGGTTTTGTGTGTGAGAGTCTGTGTTGGGTGTGTGTATGAGTCTATGTGTTGTATGTCTGTGTGTGTGTTTGTGTGTGTGTGTGTGTGTGTGTTGGGTAATAATTGTATCCCTGTCTTCTGCTTGTCACGGCTGTTGAATAGAACTGGACCAAGGTGCAGCGTGGTGAGCGTACATATTCCCTTTATTGGAAAAGACGCCGAACAAAACAATAAACACTACAAAACAAACCGTGAAGCTAAAGGCTATGTGCCCTAAGCAAAGACAACTTCCCACAAAGAAAGGAGGGAAAAAGGGCTACATAAGAATGGTTCTCAATCAGAGACAACTATAGACAGCTGGCCAAAACATAGAAATACAAAATCATAGATAACAAAACATAGAATGCACACCCTAGTCACACCCTGACCAAACCAAATAGAGACATTAAAAGGCTCTCTAAGGTCAGGGCGTGACACTGCTGGTCATTCTACATCCTCCAACTGGGGCTTTGGGACATATATCTAAACACGTCTGGCATAGTCCCCCTACCAGTTGGTGGTGCTCTTTTTCACCTACCTCCTAGGCTCTGGTCTAAAGTAGTGCACTATATAGGGAATAGGGTTCTGTAGGGCCCTGGCCTAAATTATTGCACTATATATAGGGAATAGGGTTCTATAGGGCTCTGGTCTAAAATAGTGCACTATATAGGGAATAGGGTTCCATAGGTCTCTGGTCTAAAGTAGTGCACTATATATGGAATAGGTTTCCTTAGGGCTCTGTTCTAAAGTAGTGCACTATATAGGGAAGAGGGTTCCATAGGGCTCTGGTATAAAGTAGTGCACTAGGGAATAGGGTTCCATAGGGCTCTGGTATAAAGTAGTGCACTATATAGGGAATAGGGTTCTATAGGGCCCTGGCCTAAATTATTGCACTATATATAGGGAATAGGGTTCCATAGGGCTCTGGTCTAAAGTAGTGCACTATATAGGGAATAGGGTTCCATAGGACTCTGGTCGAAAGTAGTGCACTATATAGGGAATAGGGTTCCATTTGGAATATATCCATTATATTAGCTTCTGCCTCTCACTGATCCTTCCACAGTGCTAGCTGAAATTAAACATTAAGCCGTTCATGTCCAAATGTCTAATGTCCTTTAACAAACCTCACATCTTACTGAAGGACAAATCTGAAACACGTTTTAAATCGGCCAAAAGCGTTTTTCTACCATGTGAGTTTTGATATTGTACGATATTTTGTTTTCGGACACAGTTGTTTACACATTTCATGAATCAGGTCCTGTGAATACATCTTTTAATAATCATTTTTGGTTTTTAGATTGTTCAGACCAATATATACCGAACAAGAATATAAACACAACATGCAGCAATTTAAAAGATTTTACTGAGTTACAGTTCATATAAGGAAATCGGTCATTTTAAATCAATTCATTAGGTCCTAATCTATGGACTTCACATGACTGGGAATAGAGATATGCATCTGTTGGTCACAGATACCTTAAAGGTAGGGGGGTGTGGATCAGAAAACCAGTCAGTATCTGGTGTGACCACCATTTGCCTCATGCAGCACAACACATCTCTTTCACATTGAGTTGATGAGGCTGTTGATTGTGGGCTGTGGAATGTTGTCCCACTACTCTTCAATGGCTGTTCAAAGTTGCTGGATATTGGCGGGAACTGGAACAGACTGTCGTACACGTCGATCCAGAGCATCTCAAACCTGCTCAATGGGTGACATGTCTGGTGAGAGTGCAGGCCATGGAAGAACTGGGACATTTTCAGCTTTCAGGAATTGTGTAGATCCTTGCAACATGAAGCTGTGCGTTATCATGCTGAAACCTGCTGTGATGGAGGTGGATGAATGGCACAACAATGGGTCTCAGCATCTCGTCACGGTATCTCTGTGCATTCAAATTGCCATCGATAAAATGCAATTGTGTTCGTTGTCCGTAGCTTATGCCGGTCTATTACATAACCCATCTGCCACCATGTTCACAATGTTGACGTCAGCAAACCGCTCGCCCACACGACACCATACACGTGGTCTGCGGTTGTGAGGCCGGTTGGACATACTGCCAAAATTCTCTACAACTATGCTTGAGGTGGCTTATAGTAGAGAAATTAACATTACATTTTCTGTCAACAGTTCTAGTGGACATTCCTGCAGTTAGAATGCCAATTGCACTCTCCCTCAAAACTTGAGTCATCAGTGGCATTGTGTTGTGTGACAAATCTTCACATTTTAGAGTGGCCTTTTATTGTCCCCAGCACAAGGTGCACCTGTGTAATGATTATGCTGTTGAATCAGCTTCTTGATATGGATTATCTTGGCGAAGGATAAATGCTCACTAACAGGTATGTAAGCAAATTTGTGCACAACATTTGAGAGAAATAATATTTTTGTGCGTACACTGGACACTGTCGAAATTTAATTCAAAAAGACAAAAACTGCGAAAGGAAGTTGAAAATAAAGCGAAGGGAGGGTCAGAAAAATATTTCGTGTTAAAAGAGGATGTGTGCCGGCTGTGTGTGATGATTGTGAGAATTTGACAGTCACAAGACGGGACTTTAAGACCTATGGCATGTCAAGGGAACTGTGTAGCTGTTTAACTGTTTAGATGTTAAATGGAAACTGAAATCTATTTGTCTCGTGTGAGTCGACATCACTGTGTTTTAAGAGAAATATCTGAGTTTTGCTCGCGGTTTGAGCAAGCAAACAATAACTGATTTGCTAAATTGAATGAAGTCCTGCTCACAGCCTACATATTACGGACATATTCAATCAATCCCTATACCAGTCTGCTGTTCCCACATGCTTCAAGAGGGCCACCATTGTTCCTGTTCCCAAGAAAGCTAAGGTAACTGAGCTAAACGACTACCGCCCCCTGGCACTCACATCCGTCATCATGAAGTGCTTTGAGAGACTAGTCAAGGACCATATCACCTCCACCCTACCTGACACCCTTGACCCACTCCAATTTGCTTACCGCCCAAATAGGTCCACAAACGATGCAATCTCAACCCCACTGCACACTGCCCTAACCCATCTGGACAAGAGGAATACCTATGTGAGAATGCTGTTCATCGACTACAGCTTGGCATTTAACACCATAGTGCCCTCCAAGCTCGTCATCCTGAGGTCTCGACCCCGCCCTGTGCAACTGGGTACTGGACTTCCTGACGGGCCGCCCCCAGGTGGTGAGGAGGGTAGGTAACTACATCTCCACCCCGCTGATCCTCAACACTGGGGCCCCACAAGGGTGTGTTCTGAGCCCTCTCCTGTACTCCCTGTTCACCCACGACTGCGTGGCCATGCACGCCTCCAACTCAATCATCAAGTTTGCGGACGACACTACAGTGGTAGGCTTGATTACCAACAACGACGAGACGGCCTACAGGGAGGAGGTGAGGGCCCTCGGAGTGTGGTGTCAGGAAAATAACCTCACACTCAACGTCAACAAAACAAAGGAGATGTTTGTGGACTTCAGGAAACAGCAGAGGGAGCACCCCCCTATCCACATCGATGGAACAGTAGTGGAGAGGATAGTAAGGTTTAAGTTCCTCGGCGTACACATCACAGACAAACTGAATTGGTCTACCCACACAGACAGCATCGTGAAGAAGGCGCAGCAGCGCCTCTTCAACCTCAGGAGGCTGAAGAAATTCGGCTTGTCACCAAAAGCACTCACAAACTTCTACAGATGCACAATCGAGAGCATCCTGTCGGGCTGTATCACCGCCTGGTACGGCAACTGCTCCGCCCACAACCGTACGGCTCTCCAGAGGGTAGTGAGGTCAGCACAACGCATCACCGGGGGCAAACTACCTGCCCTCCAGGACACCTACACCACCTGATGTCACAGGAAGGCCATAAAGATCATCAAGGACAACAACCACCCGAGCCACTGCCTGTTCACCCCGCTATCATCCAGAAGGCGAGGTCAGTACAGGTGCATCAAAGCAGGGACCGAGAGACTGAAAAACAGCTTCTATCTCAAGGCCATCAGACAGTTAAACAGCCACCACTAACTCTATATCATATACTACATCCTTATGAAATACATGTATCACTAGCCACTTTAACTGTGCCACTTTGTTTACATACTCATCTCATATGTATATACTGTACTCGATACCATCTACTGTATCTTGCCTATGCCGCTCTGTACCATCACTCATCATATATCTATGTACATATTCTTTATCCCTTTACACTTGTGTGTATAAGGTAGTAGTTTTGGAATTGTTAGTTAGATTACTTGTTGGTTATTACTGCATTGTCGGAACTAGAAGCACAAGCATTTCGCTACACTCGCATTAACATCTGCTAACCATGTGTATGTGACAAATACATTTGATTTGATTTGATAGGACGGGCCTACAGCTTTTGTTTATACCTTTTGTGCAATTGAATTGAACGTCGCCAAATGCATCTTACAAAAAACAAAAAATTGTGCCTATTTAATGCAATCTTTGCTGTTAATAGATTGCAAAGTAGCACACTTTCTCAAAATGTTGACTTCGGAACAGGAGTGGAGAAATGTATTTCTATCTGCATGTTGAGATAATTTATTTAACAGTTAAGAACAAATTCTTATTTGCAATGATGACCAGAGTCCAATGGAACCCTATTCCCTATATAGTGCACTACTTTAGACCAGAGCCCTATGGAACCCTATTCCCTATATAGTACACTACTTTAGACCAGAGCCCTATGGAACCCTATTCCCTATATAGTGCACTACTTTAGACCAGAGCCCTATGGAACCCTATTCCCTATGTAGTACATTACTTTAGACAGGGCGGCAGGGTAGCCTAGTGGTTAGGGCGTTGGACTAGTAACCCAAAGGTTTCAAGTTCAAATCCCCGAGCTGACAAGGTACAATTCTTATGTTGGATATTATAAGCAGAAACATCTAAATCAGGCAAAACAATATCCTGCACCACATATCGTTCTGCAGTCTTTGACTGTAGCCTATAGAACATTTTCTATATTTGGGGGTTATGGTTGGGTGCAGGCCTCAGATTTTCAATTCATCACATATAGTTGGGCAGTTGAGGATTGGTTATTAGCAATTGCTTTTGGGTGCAGGTGAACAAACAGCTAGCCCATGCACCACTGAGAGAGAGAGAGAATAGCCTTGCTATAAAGAGAGAGCATAGCCTTGCTATTGAGAAAGGCCACCGTAGACAGACCTGGTTCTCAAGAGGAGACAGGCTATGTGCACACTGTCCACAAAATGAGGTGGAAACTGAGCTGCACTTTCTAACCTCCTGCCAAATGTATAACCATATTAGAGACACATATTTCCCTCAGATTACACAGACACACAAACAATATGTAAAAAAAAAAAATCTAATTTTGATAAACTCCCAAATCTATTGGGTGAAATACCACAGTGTTCCATCACAGCAGCAATATTTGTGACCTGTTGCCACAAGAAAAGGGCAACCAGTGAAGAACAAACACCATTGTAAATACAACCCATGTTTATGTTGATTTATTTTCTATTTATTTATTTCTATTTTGTACTTGAACTATTTGCACATCATTACAACAGTGTATATAGACATGATATGAGATTTGAATTGTCTTTATTCTTTTGGAACTTTTTTGTATTTTTTATTCCTCTTTTGTTTATTATTCCATGGCAACATATGTTTCCCATGACAATAATGCACTTAAATTGAACTTGAATTGAGAGATACTTTTTTTCATATACACTGCATATACAAAAAATTAAGAACACCTGCTCTGACCAGGTGAATCCAGGTGAACGCTATGTTCCCTTATTGATGTCCCATCTTAAATCTACTCAATATTAGGAAGGTGTTTCTGATGTTTTGTATACGCGCTGAATGTATAGTAAATAGAGCCTGATTTATTGATAAAAGTCACCATGTCCAAGATATTTACATAGCTAGATTTACATGGATATCAATACATCACACCAGGGAGAGATGTACATGGATATCAATACATCACATCAGGGAGAGATGTACATGGTTATCAATACATCACGCCAGGGAGAGATTTACATGGTTATCAATACATCACACCAGGGAGAGATGTACATGGTTATCAATACATCACACCAGGGAGAGATGTACATGGTTATCAATACATCACGCCAGGGAGAGATGTACATGGTTATCAATACATCACACCAGGGAGAGATGTACATGGTTATCAATACATCACATCAGGGAGAGATGTACATGGTTATCAATACATCACACCAGGGAGAGATGTACATGGTTATCAATACATCACGCCAGGGAGAGATGTACATGGTTATCAATACATCACACCAGGGAGAGATGTACATGGTTATCAATACATCACATCAGGGAGAGATGTACATGGTTATCAATACATCACACCAGGGAGAGATGTACATGGTTATCAATACATCACATCAGGGAGAGATGTACATGGTTATCAATACATCACACCAGGGAGAGATGTACATGGTTATCAATACATCACACCAGGGAGAGATGTACATGGTTATCAATACATCACACCAGGGAGAGATGTACATGGTTATCAATACATCACACCAGGGTAACCCAACACGGCAAAGTGCCCGTATTTTAAGTGTTTCTAAAAACCCCTATGGGAAAAACGAATGTTGGAAAAACAATTGGTACCATTTCCTTGTTTGATCGCTAGGTTTTATGGGTATTATGACAAATACTGTGGTTCCAGATCCTTCAGAGTCCATGGTCCTCACTTGTGGACTCTCCTCCTCAGCTCACTCCACAGGTTTTCAGTGGGGTTTAGGTCAGGGGACTGGAATGGTCATTGCAAATGCTTGATGGTCAGTGAACCATTTTTGTGTGGATTTGTAGTTATGGTTGGGATCGTTGTCCTGCTGGAAGATCCAACGAAGACCCAGTTTTAGCCTCCTGATAGAGGCAGACAGGTTTTGGCCTGGTACATCATGGAGTTCATAAGGCCATGTATCCTAACACAGATCCACCACTATACTACACAGATCCACCATTATACTACACAGATCCACCACTATACTACACATATCCAGCACTATACTACACAGATCCACTATACTACACAGATCCACCACTATACTACACAGATTCACCATTATACTACACAGATCCACCATACTAAACAGATCCAGCACCATACTACACATATCCACTATACTACACAGATCCACTATACTACACAGATCCAATACACTACACAGATCCACCACTATAATACAAAGATCCACCACTATACTACACAGATTCACTATACTACACAGATCCACTATACTACACAGATCCACCAATATACTACACAGATCCACCATACTAAACAGATCCACCACTATACGACACAGATCCACAATACTAAACAGATCCCCCACTATACTACACAGATCCACTATACTACACAGATCCACCACTATACTACACATATCCACCATACTAAACAGATCCACCACTATACTACACAGATCCACCACTATACTACACAGATCCACTATACTACACAGATCCACCACTATACTACACATATCCACCATACTACACAGATCCACCACTATACTACACAGATCCACCACTATACTACACAGATCCACCACTATACTAAACAAATCCACCACTATACTACACAGATCCACCACTATACTACACAGATCCACCACTATACTACACATATTCACTATACTACACAGATCCACCAATATACTACACAAATCCACTATACTGCACAGATCCACTATACTAGACAGATCCATTATACTACACAGTTCCACTATACTACACATATCCACTATACTACACATATCCACTATACTAGACAGATCCACTATACTGCACATATCCACTATACTACACATATCCACTATACTATCCAGATCCACGATAATACACACATCCACGATACTACACAGATCCACTATACTACACAGATCTACTATACTACACAAATCCGCTATGATACACAGATCCACTATACTACACAGATCCACCGCTATACTACACAGATCCACCACTATACTACACAGATCCACTATATTACACATATCCACGATACTACACAGATCCACTATACTACACAGATCTACTATACTACACAAATCCGCTATGATACACAGATCCACTATACTACACAGATCCACCGCTATACTACACAGATCCACCACTATACTACACAGATCCACTATATTACACATATCCACTATACTACACAGATCCACTATACTACTCAGATCCACTGCTATACTACACAGATCCACTGCTATAATACACAGATCCACTATACTACACAGAACCACCACTATATTACACAGATCCACCATACTAAACAGATCCACTACTATACGAACAGGTCCACCATACTAAGCAGATCCACTACTATACGAACAGGTCCACTATACTACACAGATCCACTATACTACACAGATCCACTATACTACACAGAACCACTATACTACACAGATCCACTATACTACACAGATCCACTATACTACACAGATCCACTATACTACACAGATCCACTATACTACACACATCCACTATACTACACAGATCCACTATACTACACAGATCCACTATACTACACAGATCCACTATACTACACAGATCCACTATACTACACAGATCCACTATACTACACACATCCACTATACTACACACATCCACTATACTACACAGATCCACTATACTACACAGATCCACTATACTACACATATCCACCACTATACTACACAGATCCACTATACTGCACACCACTATGCCATACAGATCCACTATACTACATATATTCACTATACTACACAGATCCACCGCTATACTACACAGATCCACTACATTACACATATCCACTATACTACACTGATCCACTATACTACACGGATCCACTGCTATACTACTCAGATCCACTATACTACACAGATCCACCACTCTACTACACAGATCCACTGCTATACTACACAGATCCACCACTATACTGCACAGATCCACCACTATACTACACATATCCACTATACTACCCAGATCCACCATACTACACATTTCCACTATACTACACATATCCACTATACTACCCAGATCCACTATACTACACATATCCACTATACTACATACATCCACTATACTACACAGAACCACCACTATACTACACAGATCCACTGTACTACACAGATCCACTATACTACACTGATCCACTATACTACACACATCCACTATACTTCACATATCCACGATACTACACAGATCCACTATACTATATAGATCCACTATACTACTCAGATTTTGATTGTCCTTACTGAAGACTTATCTCTTCAGTGGGTCATATGATTAAGTGTAGTCTGGCCCAGGAGTGGAAAGGTGAACGGAAAGGCTCTGGAGTAACGAACCGCCCTTGCTGTCTCTGCCTGGCCGGTTCCCCTCTTCCCACTGGGATTCTCTGCCTCTAACCCTATTACAGGGGCTGAGTCACTGGCTTACTGGGGCTCTCTCATGCCGTCCCTGGAAGGGGTGCGTCACCTGAGTGGGTTGATTCACTGATGTGGTCATCCTGTCTGGGTTGGCGCCCCCCCCTTGGGTTGTGCCATGGCGGAGATCTTTGTGGGCTATACTCAGCCTTGTCTCAGGATGGTAAGTTGGTGGTTGAAGATATCCCTCTAGTGGTGTGGGGGCTGTGCTTTGGCAAAGTGGGTGGGGTTATGTCCTTCCTGTTTGGCCCTGTCTGGGGGTGTCCTCGGATGGGGCCACAGTGTCTCCTGACCCCTCCTGTCTCAGCCTCCAGTATTTATGCTGCATTAGTTAATGTGTTGGGGGGCTAGGGTCAGTTTGTTATATCTGGAGTACCTCTCCTGTCCTATTCGGTGTCCTGTGTGAATCTAAGTGTGCGTTCTCTAATTCTCTCTTTCTTTCTCTCTCGGAGGAGGACCTGAGCCCTAGGACCATGCCCCAGCCTTGCTGTCCCCAGTCCACCTGACCGTGCTGCTGCTCCAGTTTCAACTGTTCTGCCTTATTATTATACGACCATGCTGGTCATGTATGAACATTTGAACATCTTGGCCACGTTCTGTTATAATCTCCACCCGGCACAGCCAGAAGAGGACTGGCCACCCCACATAGCCTGGTTCCTCTCTAGGTTTCTTCCTAGGTTTTGGCCTTTCTAGGGAGTTTTTCCTAGCCACGGTGCTTCTACACCTGCATTGCTTGCTGTTTGGGGTTTTAGGCTGGGTTTCTGTACAGCACTTTGAGATATCAGCTGATGTATGAAGGGCTATATAAATAGATTTGATTTGATTTGATCCACTATACTACACAGATCCACTATACTACACACATCCACTATACTACACAGATCCACTATACTACACAGATCCACTATACTACACATATCCACCACTATACTACACAGATTCACTATACTACACACCACTATGCTACACAGATCCACTATACTACACATATTCACTATACTACACACATCCACTATGCTACACAGATCCACTATACTACACATATCCACCACTATACTACACATATCCACTATACTACACACCACTATGCTACACACATCCACCACTATACTACACAGATCCACTGTACTACACAGATCCACTATACTACACATATCCACTATACTACACAGATCCACTATACTACACAGATCCACTATACTACACACATCCACTATACTACACAGATCCACTATACTAGACACATCCACTATACTACACAGATCCACTAAGCTACACAGATCCACCATACTACACAGATCCACTATACTACACACCACTATTCTACACAGATCCACTATACTACACACATCCACCACTATACTACACAGATCCACTATACTACCCAGATCCACTATACTACACACCACTATACTACATATTTCCACGATACTACACAGATCCACTATACTACACATAACCACTATACTACACACATCCACTATACTACACACATCCACTATACTACACACATACACTATACTAGACAGATCCACTATACTACACACATCCACTATACTACACATGTCCACTATACTACCCAGATCCACTATACTACACACATCCACCACTATACTACACATATCCACTATACTACAAAGATCCACTATACTACCCAGATCCACTAAACTACACAGATCCACTATACTACACATATCCACTACACTACCCGGTGGGGATTAGGTTATTTTCTGCATGATCGTGGTTCTTTTTACTCCTAACCCACTTCTGGTGTTTGTTGCCAATAAGCTCTATTTTTTGTCTTATCAGACCATAGCACCTGGTTCCAATGACATTTAGCAAACTCCAGGCACTTACGTTTGTGTTCTGGTGACAGCAGAGGCTATTTTCTGGCAACCTTTCCAAATAACTTTTTGTCATGGAGTTGGCGTCTAATTGTAGATTTGGAGACTTGGTGACCCCAAGATTTTTTAGGTTAATTTATTATTTTTTTGTTGAATTTTACCCCATTTTTTCGTATTATCCAATTGTTTTTTTTGTAGTTACTATCTGGTCTCATCGCTACAACTCCCGTACGGGAAGGTCGAGAGTCATGCGTCCTCCGAAACACAGCCCAACCAAGCCGCACTGCTTCTTAACACAGCGCGCTTCCAACCCGGAAGCCCGCCGGAAACACAGTGCACCTTGCGTCCTGGTCAGCGTGCACTATTTATTACTTAATTATTGCCCTAATAGTGGAGATGGGTATTTTCAGGAGTCCTCTTTTTTATAGCCTGATTAGTGAAGGTCAACAACCTTTTGTCTTATTTTATGTGTGTGTTCTCTGGTCTTTCCAATGTTGATGGATGACTAAGAGAGTTTACCCTGTGTGCCACCTCATATTTATACCCCAGTGAAACAGGAAGTCATGGACTTAAGAGTTCCCAAACACTCAGATTAACTTTAAAAAGTTAAATCTTAATCGGAATATACATCAATTCGATTTTGTTTATTTGAATTTCCAGGGGTTTGTATAATAATTGTGACGTGTGTTTTTGAATAAAATTTCCATTGTACATATGACCTCGACTAACCGTAATACCCTGTATATAGCCTCCACATTGACTCTGTACCGGTACCCCCTATATATAGCCTCCACATTGACTCTGTACCATAACACCCTGTATATAGCCTCCACATTGACTCTGTACCGTAACACCCTGTATATAGCCTCCACATTGACTCTGTACCGTAATACTCTGTATATAGCCTCCACATTGACTCTGTACCGTAACACCCTGTATATAGCCTCCACATTGACTCTGTACCGGTACCCCCTATATATAGCCTCCACATTGACTCTGTACCATAACACCCTGTATATAGCCTCCACATTGACTCTGTACCGTAACACCCTGTATATAGCCTCCACATTGACTCTGTACCGTAACACCCTGTATATAGCCTCCACATTGACTCTGTACCGTAACAACCTGTATATAGCCTCCACATTGACTCTGTAATGTAACACCCTGTATATAGCCTCCACATTGACTCTGTACCGGTACACCCTGTATATAGCCTCCACATTGACTCTGTACCGTAACACCCTGTATATAGCCTCCACATTGACTCTCTACCGGTACCCCCTGTATATAGCCTCCACATTGACTCTGTACCGTAACACCCTGTCTATAGCCTCCACATTGACTCTGTACCGGTACCCCCTGTATATAGCCTCCACATTGACTCTCTACCGGTACCCCCTGTATATAGCCTCCACATTGACTCTGTACCGGTACCCCCTGTATATAGCCTCCACATTGACTCTACACCGGTACCCCCTGTATATAGCCTCCACAATGACTCTGTACCGGTACCCCCTGTATATCGCCTCCACATTGACTCTGTACCAGTACCCCCTGTATATAGCCTCCACATTGACTCTGTACCGTAACACCCTGTATATAGCCTCCACATTGACTCTGTACCGTAACACCCTGTATATAGCCTCCACATTGACTCTGTACCGTAACACCCTGTATATAGCCTCCACATTGACTCTGTACTGGTACCCCTGTATATAGCCTCCACATTGACTCTGTACCGTAACACCCTGTATATAGCCTCCACATTGACTCTGTACCGTAACACCCTGTATATAGCCTCCACATTGACTCTGTACCGGTACCCCCTGTATATAGCCTCCACATTGACTCTGTACCATAACACCCTGTGTATAGCCTCCACATTGACTCTGTACCGGTACCCCCCTGTATATAGCCTCCACATTGACTCTGTACCGGTACCCCCTGTATATAGCCTCCACATTGACTCTGTACCGTAACACCCTTTATATAGCCTCCACATTGACTCTGTACCGTAACACCCTGTATATAGCCTCCACATTGACTCTGTACCGTAACACCCTGTATATAGCCTCCACATTGACTCTGTACCGTAACACCCTGTATATAATCTCCACATTGACTCTGTACCGTAACACCCTGTATATAGCCTCCACATTGACTCTGTACCGTAACACCCTGTATATAGACTCCACATTGACTCTGTACCGTAACACCCTGTATATAGCCTCCACATTGACTCTGTACCGTAACACCCTGTATATAGCCTCCACATTGACTCTGTACCGTAACACCCTGTATATAGCCTCCACATTGACTCTGTACCGTAACACCCTGTATATAGCCTCCACATTGACTCTGTACCGTAACACCCTGTATATAGCCTCCACATTGACTCTGTACCGTAACACCCTGTATATAGCCTCCACACTGACTCTGTATCGTTACCCCACGTATATAGCCTCACTATTGTTATTTACTGCTGCTCTTAAATGATTTGTTAATTTTATTTGATCTATTTTTTACTTAACACATATTTTTAATATTTAACTTCTTAAAGCGTTGTTGGTGAAGGGCTTGTCAGTAAACATTTCACTGTGAGGTGAAACACCTGTTGTGTACACCTGTCTTCTATTTGATTTGATTTGAGATGGTGAGGGAATAAGAAGTACGGTTGAGCGATCTAGTCTCTGTGTGAGAGAGATGGTGAAGGAAGCAGTGTGATGTCCAGCTACAGTGGCTACGAATATGAAGCCGGTTTATTAATGACATTAGCCTCTCTCTGTCAGGATCACCTGTCAATCAAAGAAAGAGACACACTGATTGCTGGATCCATAAGGAAATGAGGTTGCAGATAATTATTTTTGCTGTTTGACTGACTGGGCAGTTAGTCTCCTGCATATGGATCACTGACATGTAATCAATGCAGCAGGTGGTTCAAGTTTCAAGTTTTAAACGTGCTCAAGTAAAGTGAAAAAAAGTGCCTTTTTTTCCAGCTCCAAACAAGCAGAGAGAACAGTCTATGGGGGGGCTGGAGTCTTTCACGATTTCCCAGGCCTTCCTTTCATAGCGCCTGGTATAGAGGTCCTGGATGGCAGGGAGCTGGGCTCCAGTGATGTACTGGGCTGTCCTCACCACCCTCTGGTATAGAGGTCCTGGATGGCAGGGAGCTGGGCTCCAGTGATGTACTGGGCTGTCCTCACCACCCTTTGGTATAGAGGTCCTGGATGGCAGGGAGCTCGGCCCCAGTGATGTACTGGGCTGTCCTCACCACCACCTGGTATAGAGGTCCTGGATGACAGGGAGCTGGGCCCCAGTGATGTACTAGGGCTTGGTTGCCCCCCTCCATTTTCCTATAGTCCACGATCAGCTCCTTGGTCTTACTGACATTAAGGGAGAGGTTGTTGTCCTGGCACTGACCTCCTCCATTTAAGCTGTCTCATCGTCACTGTTAGTCAGGCCTACCACCGTCGTTTCCTCAGCAAACTCGATGATGGTGTTGGAGTCATGCGTGGCCATGCAGTTGTGGGTGAATAGGGAGTACAGGAGGGGACTAAGCACACACCCCTGTGGGGCCCCCTCGGCCCGTCGGGAAATCCAGGATCTAGTTGCCGATGGAGGTGTTCAGTTCCAGGGTCCTCAACTTGGTGACGAGCTTGGAGGGGATAATGGTGGTGAACGCTGAGCTGTAGTCAATGAATAGTATTCTCACATAGGTATCTGATTTACCGAATGGGGGACGAGGGAGGGCCTCGTACGCTTGCTTGTGGGTAGAGTAACAGTAGTCTAGGACTTTGTCCCTGTGTTGTTGGAAGTTGTTGGACGTTTGAGAGGTGGAGGGGGTGTGTTTACCACAGGGTATCAAGACGTTGTGTGATGTGGTGCCGTAGGAATAACTGGGAGGAGTACTGTACTGTATTCCTTTCCTGTGTAAAATTATTCACAAAGACACCTTTACTTTGTCTTCCCGAACCCTATCAGTAGTTTTACTCAGCACTGGTTTTCATAAAGTATAGGAAACGTATACCACACTCAGCACTGGTTTTTGTAAAGTATAGGAAACGTATACCACACTCAGCACTGGTTTTCATAAAGTATAGGAAACGTATACCACACTCAGCACTGGTTTTCATAAAGTATAGGAAACGTATACCACACTCAGCACTGGTTTTCATAAAGTATAGGAAACGTATACCACACTCAGCACTGGTTTTCATAAAGTATAGGAAACATATACCACACTCAGCACTGGTTTTCATAAAGTATAGGAAACGTATACCACACTCAGCACTGGTTTTCGTAAAGTATAGGAAACGTATACCACACTCAGCACTGGTTTTCATAAAGTATAGGAAACGTATACCACACTCAGCACTGGTTTTCATAAAGTATAGGAAACGTATACCACACTCAGCACTGGTTTTCATAAAGTATAGGAAACGTATACCACACTCAGCACTGGTTTTCATAAAGTATAGGAAACGTATACCACACTCAGCACTGGTTTTCATAAAGTATAGGAAACGAATACCACACTCAGCATTGGTTTTCATAAAGTATAGGAAACGTATACCACACTCAGCACTGGTTTTCATAAAGTATAGGAAACGTATTCCACACTCAGCACTGGTTTTTGTAAAGTATAGGAAACGTATGCCACACTCAGCACTGGTTTTCATAAAGTATAGGAAACGTATACCACACTCAGCACTGGTTTTCATAAAGTATAGGAAACGTATACCACACTCAGCACTGGTTTTGTAAAGTATAGGAAACGTATACCACACTCAGCACTGGTTTTTGTAAAGTATAGGAAACGTATACCACACTCAGCACTGGTTTTTGTAAAGTATAGGAAACGTATACCACACTCAGCACTGGTTTTCATAAAGTATAGGAAACGTATACCACACTCAGCACTGGTTTTCATAAAGTATAGGAAACGTATACCACACTCAGCACTGGTTTTCATAAAGTATAGGAAACGTATACCACACTCAGCACTGGTTTTGTAAAGTATAGGAAACGTATACCACACTCAGCACTGGTTTTTGTAAAGTATAGGAAACGTATACCACACTCAGCACTGGTTTTTGTAAAGTATAGGAAACGTATACCACACTCAGCACTGGTTTTTGTAAAGTATAGGAAACGTATACCACACTCAGCACTGGTTTTTGTAAAGTATAGGAAACGTATACCACACTCAGCACTGGTTTTTGTAAAGTATAGGAAACGTATACCACACTCAGCACTGGTTTTTGTAAAGTATAGGAAACGTATACCACACTCAGCACTGGTTTTTGTAAAGTATAGGAAACGTATACCACACTCAGCACTGGTTTTTGTAAAGTTTAGGATATGCATTCCACACTCGTTTACTTTATGTTTGATGGACCACAGTATTAACCTAAATTCTTATTTTTTAAGAAAATGGGAAAAAAATGTGACACATCTCTTTTCCTGTTTTTCAGAACCATTCGGCATCGATGACTGAGGTCACATGACTAGCGGGGACCACGGTGGGACAACACCGGGTCACCTTTGCGTCTCCTCAACACAACTTCTAGGCACAATTATGTTTTGTACTGTGTCATACTACTACTGTAACAAACAAAAAAAGGACAGTATTCTGGTGTATGTAACTAGTTAGAGGCCAATGATTTGTACATTTTGTATAAGAGAGTACGTGCTGTAGCCTACCCTAACCCTGAAGATGTTACTACTGTAGGTCTGAACTAGGGTTGCAAAAGTCACGTAACTTTCCAAAAATATCCAGGTTTTCCACAATAGAAGATTCCCGGAATCGGTGTGTGAATTAGCAGGAAATCCAGGAACCCTTCTACTGGGATTTCTGGAAAGTCTGGGCATGCTGGGAAAATTACCGGAACGCTTCACCCCTAGTCTGATATGTGTCAGGACTTCCTCCTCTCTCTCTCTCTCTCATCATGTTTTACATCGTGTCAGGACTTCCTCCTCTCTCTCTCTCTCTCTCTCTCTCTCTCATCATGTTTTACATCGTGTCAGGACTTCCTCCTCTCTCTCTCTCTCTCATCATGTTTTACATTGTGTCAGGACTTCCTCCTCTCTCTCTCTCTCTCATCATGTTTTACATCGTGTCAGGACTTCCTCCTCTCTCTCTCTCTCTCTCTCTCTCTCTCATCATGTTTTACATCGTGTCAGGACTTCCTCCTCTCTCTCTCTCTCTCATCATGTTTTACATTGTGTCAGGACTTCCTCCTCTCTCTCTCTCTCTCATCATGTTTTACATTGTGTCAGGACTTCCTCCTCTCTCTCTCTCTCTCATCATGTTTTACATCGTGTCAGGACTTCCTCCTCTCTCTCTCTCTCTCTCTCTCATCATGTTTTACATCGTGTCAGGACTTCCTCCTCTCTCTCTCTCTCTCATCATGTTTTACATTGTGTCAGGACTTCCTCCTCTCTCTCTCTCTCATCATGTTTTACATCGTGTCAGGACTTCCTCTCTCTCTCTCTCTCTCTCTCTCTCATCATGTTTTACATCGTGTCAGGACTTCCTCCTCTCTCTCTCTCTCTCTCTCTCTCTCATCATGTTTTACATCGTGTCAGGACTTCCTCCTCTCTCTCTCTCTCTCTCTCGCATCATGTTTTACATCGTGTCAGGACTTCCTTACGCATTCATTCCTCCTCTCTATAGTCATGTTTTATATCACAAAGGAAATATAATATACGGTATACAGTCTATCTAATGTTATTGAAATATTGATGTCGTTCTGTGGTATTTGTACAAATTCCTCACGCTATTCTGTTAGTTTTTTTTCTGTACCTTTATTGACTAAATTGTTATTTTGTATTATTATTTGTTATCTCTGTATAAAACATTTGGACTTCTTTCATATGTACATGTATTTATTTTTGCCTGCTGATTTTTCCAGGAATGTATTTGTTATTCATGTTGTTTAGGGGAAAACAACATCCTGTTGGACTATGACACGGTGTGGTATTATTGTGTTTTGTCTTCTCCATCCAGAAACTGCCATTCTCTCAGCATGGAAGTACACAGTTGAACTATTTGAATAAATATTCCCAATTTGTATAGTCTTTCTTTAAAAAAAAAAAAAAAAGAATTTCTTTTGAAATGCTGCATATATTTTTTTTTGATTTGTCCAAATAATAAATAGTTCTTAGCAGAGTATCTATTGTGTGGGCTTTTTATTCATTTCAACAAAACTCTTTGCTGGCCTTGGTGGTATTGAGTGTAGATTTAGCAGTCGTAATTAAATCAAATTGTGTGGGCTGCATTTCCAAGGCTTATCCTGTAGGTGATAATACAATTTGACTTCGACAAGAAATGAGTCTTCCACCTTAATCTTCCACCTGTGTTAAGTTGTCACCAGAATCTTGGCGCCCTGTGAGAAGGGGAATACTGAATGTATTCAACTGAAATGTGTCTTCCGTATTTAACCCAACCCGTCATCGACGCGCGGGGAGGAGTTGTTGGGGTTTAACTGCCTTGCTCAAGGACAGAAAGGCAGATTTTTCCACCTTGACGGCTCTGTGATTCGAATCAACGACCTGGCCCAAAGCTTTTAAACACTAGGCTACCTGCCACCCATAGAGTGGCTACCTGCCCCCCATAGAGTGGCTACCTACCACCCATAGAGTGGCTACCTACCACCCATAGAGTGGCTACCTACCACCCATAGAGTGGCTACCTGCCCCCCATAGAGTGGCTACCTGCCACCCATATAGTGGCTACCTGCCACCCATAGAGTGGCTACCTACCACCCATAGAGTGTCTACCTACCACCCATAGAGTGGCTACCTACCACCCTTAGAGTGGCTACCGGCCACCCATAGAGTGTCTACCTACCACCCATAGAGTGGCTACCGGCCACCCATAGAGTGGCTACCTACCACCCATAGAGTGGCTACCGGCCACCCATAGAGTGGCTACCTACCACCCATAGAGTGTCTACCTACCACCCATAGAGTGGCTACCGGCCACCCATAGAGTGGCTACCTACCACCCATAGAGTGTCTACCTACCACCCATAGAGTGGCTACCGGCCACCCATAGAGTGGCTACCTACCACCCATAGAGTGTCTACCTACCACCCATAGAGTGGCTACCTACCACCCATAGAGTGTTTAGTAATGGTTTGTTATGCATCATGTTCTTTGTATTATAACACTGTATTACATGTTTTCATAGCGTGTGTAACCTCTATTTAACTAGACAAGTCAGTTAAGAACAAATTCTTGTTGACAATGATGGCCTACTTGGGAACAGTGGGTTAACTGCCTTGTTCAGGGAAAGAAACAACAGATTTTTACCTCGTCAGCTCGGGGGATTCGACCTTTCAGTGACTGGCCCAATGCTTTAACCACTAGGCTACCTGTGGCCTCTAAGGAATGATTGTATGCTTTATCCACCATTCAAAGTTATTTTTGTTCATTAAGAGAGTGGACTATAGCCCAGCAAATTATTGCTAAATTGGATGTAAACCATATCCCAGTCAAATCTGATGAGAATGAGTTCTCTACAGGCAAAAGCTAGTTAGTTGGTTTTATTAGATAAGGAACCTCCCTCCGGTAGAAATCATCAATGCTCTACCTTTGTGTTTTGTTGATTAATTGTTTTGATCAAGACAAAATCAACTAGAGGTACAGTGGGGTCCAAAATGTTAGAATATTCCAAAATTCCAAGTGATAAATCACGACATCATGTGATTTTACAAACTGGTTGGATTCATTTGCCCTTTGTTTTGGTTGTGTTTCTGATTATTTTGTTGGGGTATGATCTTTGACTCTGTAAATATCATTTATCATCAACTACATGTTAGTCATTTAGCAGACGCTCTTATCCAGTCAGAGAGTCATTTAGCAGACGCTCTAACCAGAGTCAGTCATTTAGCAGACGCTCTTATCCAGAGTCAGTCATTTAGCAGACGCTCCTATCCAGAGTCATTTAGCAGATGCTCCTATCCAGAGTCAGAGAGTCATTTAGCAGATGCCCCTATCCAGAGTCAGAGAGTCATTTAGCAGACGCACTTATCCAGAGTCAGAGAGTCATTTAGCAGACGCTCTTATCCAGAGTCAGAGAGTCATTTAGCAGACGCTCTTATCCAGAGTCATTTAGCAGATGCTCCTATCCAGAGTCAGAGAGTCATTTAGCAGACGCTCTTATCCAGAATCAGAGAGTCATTTAGCAGACGCTCTTATCCAGAGTCAGAGAGTCATTTAGCAGACGCTCTTATCCAGTCAGAGAGTCATTTAGCAGATGCTCTTATGCAGAATCATAGAGTCATTTAGCAGATGCTCTTATCCAGAGTCAGAGAGTCATTTAGCAGACGCTCTTATCCAGTCAGAGAGTCATTTAGCAGACGCTCTTATCCAGAGTCAGAGTCATTTAGCAGACGCTCTTATTCAGAGTCAGAGAGTCATTTAGCAGACGCTCTTATCCAGAGTCAGTCATTTAGCAGACGCTCTTATCCAGAGTCAGAGTCATTTAGCAGACGCTCTTATCCAGAGTCAGTCATTTAGCAGACGCTCTTATCCAGAGTCAGTCATTTAGCAGACGCTCTTATCTAGTGTCAGAGAGTCATTTAGCAGACGCTCTTATCCAGTCAGAGAGTCATTTAGCAGACGCTCTTATCCAGAGTCATTTAGCAGACGCTCTTATCCAGTCAGAGAGTCATTTAGCAGACGCTCTTATCCAGTGTCAGAGAGTCATTTAGCAGACGCTCTTATCCAGTCAGAGAGTCATTTAGCAGACGCTCTTATCCAGAGTTATAGAGTCATTTAGCAGACGCTCTTATCCAGAGTCAGTCATTTAGCAGACGCTCTTATCCAGAGTCAGAGAGTCATTTAGCAGACGCTCTTATCCAGAGTCAGTCATTTAGCAGACGCTCTTATCCAGTCAGAGACTCATTTAGCTGACGCTCTTATCCAGAGTCAGTCATTTAGCAGACACTCTTATCCAGAGTCAGAGAGTCATTTAGCAGAAGCTCTTATCCAGAGTCAGAGAGTCATTTAGCAGACGCTCTTATCCAGAGTCAGTCATTTAGCAGACGCTCTTATCCAGAGTCAGTCATTTAGCAGACGCTCTCATCCAGTCAGAGAGTCATTTAGCAGACGCTCTTATCCAGAATCAGAGAGTCATTTAGCAGACGCTCTTATCCAGAATCAGAGAGTCATTTAGCAGACGCTCTTATCCAGAGTCAGTCATTTAGCAGACGCTCCTATCCAGAGTCATTTAGCAGATGCTCCTATCCAGAGTCAGAGAGTCATTTAGCAGATGCCCCTATCCAGAGTCAGAGAGTCATTTAGCAGACGCACTTATCCAGAGTCAGAGAGTCATTTAGCAGACGCTCTTATCCAGAGTCAGAGAGTCATTTAGCAGACGCTCTTATCCAGAGTCAGAGAGTCATTTAGCAGACGCTCTTATCCAGAGTCAGAGAGTCATTTAGCAGACGCTCTTATCCAGTCAGAGAGTCATTTAGCAGATGCTCTTATGCAGAATCATAGAGTCATTTAGCAGACGCTCTTATCCAGTGTCAGAGAGTCATTTAGCAGACGCTCTTATCCAGTCAGAGAGTCATTTAGCAGACGCTCTTATCCAGTCAGAGAGTCATTTAGCAGACGCTCTTATCCAGAGTTATAGAGTCATTTAGCAGACGCTCTTATCCAGAGTCAGTCATTTAGCAGACGCTCTTATCCAGAGTCAGAGAGTCATTTAGCAGACGCTCTTATCCAGAGTCAGTCATTTAGCAGACGCTCTTATCCAGTCAGAGACTCATTTAGCTGACGCTCTTATCCAGAGTCAGTCATTTAGCAGACACTCTTATCCAGAGTCAGAGAGTCATTTAGCAGAAGCTCTTATCCAGAGTCAGAGAGTCATTTAGCAGACGCTCTTATCCAGAGTCAGTCATTTAGCAGACGCTCTTATCCAGAGTCAGTCATTTAGCAGACGCTCTCATCCAGTCAGAGAGTCATTTAGCAGACGCTCTTATCCAGAATCAGAGAGTCATTTAGCAGACGCTCTTATCCAGAATCAGAGAGTCATTTAGCAGACGCTCTTATCCAGAGTCAGTCATTTAGCAGACGCTCCTATCCAGAGTCATTTAGCAGATGCTCCTATCCAGAGTCAGAGAGTCATTTAGCAGATGCCCCTATCCAGAGTCAGAGAGTCATTTAGCAGACGCACTTATCCAGAGTCAGAGAGTCATTTAGCAGACGCTCTTATCCAGAGTCAGAGAGTCATTTAGCAGACGCTCTTATCCAGAGTCATTTAGCAGATGCTCCTATCCAGAGTCAGAGAGTCATTTAGCAGACGCTCTTATCCAGAATCAGAGAGTCATTTAGCAGACGCTCTTATCCAGAGTCAGAGAGTCATTTAGCAGACGCTCTTATCCAGTCAGAGAGTCATTTAGCAGATGCTCTTATGCAGAATCATAGAGTCATTTAGCAGATGCTCTTATCCAGTCAGAGACTCATTTAGCAGACGCTCTTATCCAGAGTCATTTAGCAGACGCTCTTATCCAGTCAGAGAGTCATTTAGCAGACGCTCTTATCCAGTGTCAGAGAGTCATTTAGCAGACGCTCTTATCCAGTCAGAGAGTCATTTAGCAGACGCTCTTATCCAGAGTTATAGAGTCATTTAGCAGACGCTCTTATCCAGAGTCAGTCATTTAGCAGACGCTCTTATCCAGAGTCAGAGAGTCATTTAGCAGACGCTCTTATCCAGAGTCAGTCATTTAGCAGACGCTCTTATCCAGTCAGAGACTCATTTAGCTGACGCTCTTATCCAGAGTCAGTCATTTAGCAGACACTCTTATCCAGAGTCAGAGAGTCATTTAGCAGAAGCTCTTATCCAGAGTCAGAGAGTCATTTAGCAGACGCTCTTATCCAGAGTCAGAGAGTCATTTAGCAGACGCTCTTATCCAGAGTCAGTCATTTAGCAGACGCTCTCATCCAGTCAGAGAGTCATTTAGCAGACGCTCTTATCCAGAATCAGAGAGTCATTTAGCAGACGCTCTTATCCAGAATCAGAGAGTCATTTAGCAGACGCTCTTATCCAGAGTCAGTCATTTAGCAGACGCTCCTATCCAGAGTCATTTAGCAGATGCTCCTATCCAGAGTCAGAGAGTCATTTAGCAGATGCCCCTATCCAGAGTCAGAGAGTCATTTAGCAGACGCACTTATCCAGAGTCAGAGAGTCATTTAGCAGACGCTCTTATCCAGAGTCAGAGAGTCATTTAGCAGACGCTCTTATCCAGAGTCATTTAGCAGATGCTCCTATCCAGAGTCAGAGAGTCATTTAGCAGACGCTCTTATCCAGAATCAGAGAGTCATTTAGCAGACGCTCTTATCCAGAGTCAGAGAGTCATTTAGCAGACGCTCTTATCCAGTCAGAGAGTCATTTAGCAGATGCTCTTATGCAGAATCATAGAGTCATTTAGCAGATGCTCTTATCCAGAGTCAGAGAGTCATTTAGCAGACGCTCTTATTCAGAGTTAGTCATTTAGCAGACGCTCTTATCCAGAGGCAGTAATTAGCAGACGCTCTTATCCAGAGTCAGAGTCATTTAGCAGACGCTCTTATCCAGAGTCAGTCATTTAGCAGACGCTCTTATCCAGAGTCAGTCATTTAGCAGACGCTCTTATCTAGTGTCAGAGAGTCATTTAGCAGACGCTCTTATCCAGTCAGAGAGTCATTTAGCAGACGCTCTTATCCAGAGTCATTTAGCAGACGCTCTTATCCAGTCAGAGAGTCATTTAGCAGACGCTCTTATCCAGTGTCAGAGAGTCATTTAGCAGACGCTCTTATCCAGTCAGAGAGTCATTTAGCAGACGCTCTTATCCAGAGTTATAGAGTCATTTAGCAGACGCTCTTATCCAGAGTCAGTCATTTAGCAGACGCTCTTATCCAGAGTCAGAGAGTCATTTAGCAGACGCTCTTATCCAGAGTCAGTCATTTAGCAGACGCTCTTATCCAGTCAGAGACTCATTTAGCTGACGCTCTTATCCAGAGTCAGTCATTTAGCAGACACTCTTATCCAGAGTCAGAGAGTCATTTAGCAGAAGCTCTTATCCAGAGTCAGAGAGTCATTTAGCAGACGCTCTTATCCAGAGTCAGTCATTTAGCAGACGCTCTTATCCAGAGTCAGTCATTTAGCAGACGCTCTCATCCAGTCAGAGAGTCATTTAGCAGACGCTCTTATCCAGAATCAGAGAGTCATTTAGCAGACGCTCTTATCCAGAGTCAGAGAGTCATTTAGCAGACGCTCTTATCCAGAGTCATTTAGCAGATGCTCCTATCCAGAGTCAGAGAGTCATTTAGCAGACGCTCTTATCCAGAATCAGAGAGTCATTTAGCAGACGCTCTTATCCAGAGTCAGAGAGTCATTTAGCAGACGCTCTTATCCAGAGTCAGAGAGTCATTTAGCAGACGCTCTTATCCAGTCAGAGAGTCATTTAGCAGACGCTCTTATCCAGAATCAGAGAGTCATTTAGCAGATGCTCTTATCCAGAGTCAGAGAGTCATTTAGCAGACGCTCTTATCCAGTCAGAGAGTCATTTAGCAGACACTCTTATCCAGAGTCATTTAGCAGACGCTCTTATCCAGAGTCAGTCATTTAGCAGATGCTCTTATCCAGTCAGAGAGTCATTTAGCAGACACTCTTATCCAGAGTCTGAGAGTCATTTAGCAGACGCTCTTATCCAGAGTCAGTCATTTAGCAGACGCTCTTATCCAGAGTCAGTCATTTAGCAGACGCTCTTATCCAGAGTCAGTCATTTAGCAGACGCTCTTATCCAGTCAGAGAGTCATTTAGCAGACACTCTTATCCAGAGTCTGAGAGTCATTTAGCAGACGCTCTTATCCAGAGTCAGAGAGTCATTTAGCAGACACTCTTGTCCAGAGTCAGTCATTTAGCAGACGCTCTTATCCAGTCAGAGAGTCATTTAGCAGACGCTCTTATCCAGTCAGAGAGTCATTTAGCAGACACTTATCCAGAGTCAGAGAGTCATTTAGCAGACGCTCTTATCCAGTCAGAGAGTCATTTAGCAGACGCTCTTATCCAGAATCAGTCATTTAGCAGACGCTCCTTTCCAGAGTCAGAGAGTCATTTAGCAGATGCCCCTATCCAGAGTCAGAGAGTCATTTAGCAGACGCACTTATCCAGAGTCAGAGAGTCATTTAGCAGACGCTCTTATCCAGAGTCAGAGAGTCATTTAGCAGACGCTCTTATCCAGAGTCATTTAGCAGATGCTCCTATCCAGAGTCAGAGAGTCATTTAGCAGACGCTCTTATCCAGAATCAGAGAGTCATTTAGCAGACGCTCTTATCCAGAGTCAGAGAGTCATTTAGCAGACGCTCTTATCCAGTCAGAGAGTCATTTAGCAGATGCTCTTATGCAGAATCATAGAGTCATTTAGCAGATGCTCTTATCCAGAGTCAGAGAGTCATTTAGCAGACGCTCTTATTCAGAGTTAGTCATTTAGCAGACGCTCTTATCCAGAGGCAGTAATTAGCAGACGCTCTTATCCAGAGTCAGAGTCATTTAGCAGACGCTCTTATCCAGAGTCAGTCATTTAGCAGACGCTCTTATCCAGAGTCAGTCATTTAGCAGACGCTCTTATCTAGTGTCAGAGAGTCATTTAGCAGACGCTCTTATCCAGTCAGAGAGTCATTTAGCAGACGCTCTTATCCAGAGTCATTTAGCAGACGCTCTTATCCAGTCAGAGAGTCATTTAGCAGACGCTCTTATCCAGTGTCAGAGAGTCATTTAGCAGACGCTCTTATCCAGTCAGAGAGTCATTTAGCAGACGCTCTTATCCAGAGTTATAGAGTCATTTAGCAGACGCTCTTATCCAGAGTCAGTCATTTAGCAGACGCTCTTATCCAGAGTCAGAGAGTCATTTAGCAGACGCTCTTATCCAGAGTCAGTCATTTAGCAGACGCTCTTATCCAGTCAGAGACTCATTTAGCTGACGCTCTTATCCAGAGTCAGTCATTTAGCAGACACTCTTATCCAGAGTCAGAGAGTCATTTAGCAGAAGCTCTTATCCAGAGTCAGAGAGTCATTTAGCAGACGCTCTTATCCAGAGTCAGTCATTTAGCAGACGCTCTTATCCAGAGTCAGTCATTTAGCAGACGCTCTCATCCAGTCAGAGAGTCATTTAGCAGACGCTCTTATCCAGAATCAGAGAGTCATTTAGCAGACGCTCTTATCCAGAGTCAGAGAGTCATTTAGCAGACGCTCTTATCCAGAGTCATTTAGCAGATGCTCCTATCCAGAGTCAGAGAGTCATTTAGCAGACGCTCTTATCCAGAATCAGAGAGTCATTTAGCAGACGCTCTTATCCAGAGTCAGAGAGTCATTTAGCAGACGCTCTTATCCAGAGTCAGAGAGTCATTTAGCAGACGCTCTTATCCAGTCAGAGAGTCATTTAGCAGACGCTCTTATCCAGAATCAGAGAGTCATTTAGCAGATGCTCTTATCCAGAGTCAGAGAGTCATTTAGCAGACGCTCTTATCCAGTCAGAGAGTCATTTAGCAGACACTCTTATCCAGAGTCATTTAGCAGACGCTCTTATCCAGAGTCAGTCATTTAGCAGATACTCTTATCCAGTCAGAGAGTCATTTAGCAGACACTCTTATCCAGAGTCTGAGAGTCATTTAGCAGACGCTCTTATCCAGAGTCAGAGAGTCATTTAGCAGACACTCTTATCCAGAGTCAGTCATTTAGCAGACGCTCTTATCCAGAGTCAGTCATTTAGCAGACGCTCTTATCCAGTCAGAGAGTCATTTAGCAGACACTCTTATCCAGAGTCTGAGAGTCATTTAGCAGACGCTCTTATCCAGAGTCAGAGAGTCATTTAGCAGACACTCTTGTCCAGAGTCAGTCATTTAGCAGACGCTCTTATCCAGTCAGAGAGTCATTTAGCAGACGCTCTTATCCAGTCAGAGAGTCATTTAGCAGACACTTATCCAGAGTCAGAGAGTCATTTAGCAGACGCTCTTATCCAGAATCAGTCATTTAGCAGACGCTCCTTTCCAGAGTCAGAGAGTCATTTAGCAGACGCTCTTATCCAGAGTCAGAGAGTCATTTAGCAGACGCTCTTATCCAGAGTCAGTCATTTAGCAGACGCTCTTATCCAGTCAGAGAGTCATTTAGCAGACGCTCTTATCCAGTCAGAGAGTCATTTAGCAGACGCTCTTATCCAGAATCAGTCATTTAGCAGACGCTCCTTTCCAGAGCGACTTACAGTTAGTGTGTTCCTCATAAAATGTATAGGTGGGACAACCACATAGGACACATTGGGCTGCCAGGACAGAGAACAGCTTGGACTGGGCTGAGCGGGAACTGCCCTCCCATAGGGAGGGTTTGAGCAGAGCCATTTGGAGTAACTAAAATGTTGTTGATCCATCCTCAGTTTTCTCTTTTAACAGCCATTAAACTCTGTAACTGTTTTAAAGTCACCATTGACCTCATGGTGAAATCCCTGAGCGGTTTCCTTCCTCTCTGGCAACTGAGTTAGGAAGGACACCTGTATCTTTGAAGTGACTGGGTGTATTGATACACCATCCAAAGTGAAATTAATAACTTCATCAAAGGGATGTTCAATATCTGCTTCTTTTCTTTTTCTTTTACTCATCTACCAATCGGTGCCCTTCTTTGCGTGGCATTGGTAAACCTCCCTGGTCTTTGTGGTTGAATCTGTTTGAAATTCACTGCTCGCCAACTTACAATTAATCTGTATGTGTGAGATACAGAGATGAGGTAGTCATTAAAAAATCATGTTAAACACTATAATTGCACACAGAGTCCATGGAATGTATTCTGTTACTTGTTAAGCACATTTTTACTCCTGGACTTATTTAGGAACCCTTAACAATGGGTTGCATTTTGACTCAAGACATTTCAGCTTTTCATTTTTAATTCCTTTGTGAAAAATTGTAAAAACATAATTCCACTTTGACATTATGGGGTATTGTGTGTTGGCCAGTCAGGGTTGAGAGGGTTACTTTCGAAATGTAATCCATTACAGTAACTAATTACCTGTTCAAAATAGTAATCAGTAACTGTTGGATTACCAAAATCAGTAATGTAATCTGATTACATTCAGTTACCTTTAGATTACTTTCCCCTTTAAGAGGCGTTAGAGGAAGATGGCAACGTAGGTTACCAATTGAACCACATCTATTGCAGTATAAATCCATGTTAAAGTTTACATAGTTGGCCATATATGGATGTTACATTGTACTTTATGGGTTGGTTATGTAGGCTTCCTCTAACCTATCGCTTTCTACTACATTATAATATGATGAAATTCTATCTTTACAATAAAAACCAAAGTCATCAGAATTCCAGTCATTGTAATACCCCTTGATCTTCAGGAATTAGACGTGGAAAAATGGAAGTATAGATTAGCCAAATTGTTTTACCTGAGCATGACCCCAGAATTAAGGACTTATTAGCCAGCCCTACTCTGTTATTTATGATAATGATATTCATTATAATATGATGAAATTATATCTTTAAAAATTATTATAAATGATATCTTTAAAAACCAAAGTTATCAGAACTCCAGTCATTACAACAAACGTTGATCTTCAAGAATTGGAAATATCAAATCAAATTGTATTTCTCACCTGCGCAGAATACAACAGGTGTAGTAGACCTTACAAGGAAATGCTGAATACAACAGGTGTAGTAGACCTTACAGTGAAATGCTGAATACAACAGGTGTAGTAGACCTCACAGTGAAATGCTGAAAACAACAGGTGTAGCTCTCACAAACAATGCAGTTAAACATATATATTTTTAAATACCTACAAAAATGTAAGAATAAGAAATAAAAGTTAATAATATTTATAATAATAATAATATAATAAACATTTACAATGTTTAAATCAGTGGAGAAAAACAACCTTATATTTTGGGTTCTCATGGAGTGTGACTATGTGACAGTTAGCTCATGAGGCATTTATAAATTATATTCTTCAAGAATCAATGGATATATATATATATATATATATATATATATATATATATATAAATATATATATATAAATATATATATATATATAATGTATAAGTCAAAAAATGGATGTAGCAACAGATTGCCACTTTAAGTCTATCAAAATGTGTCCATTAGGATTATGGATACATTTTTGTCATCAGCATAAATTAGATTGAGCAATAAAAGCCCTGCTTTATTCCATCGTCTGGGATCTGCACCATGCAGCTGTTCCAAGAGCACATTGGTTTCAAATACAATGATTGATAGGCAGCTTAAACCTCTTGAATTCAACATTATTGGTTCCAAATACCCAAGTCGATATGTAAACAGCCGTCCAGAACAACCACAATCCGTAAGGCGCAAAATGAGAGAGCAGCAGTGTGATTCACATCAATGCAATAAGTAGATATCAATGATAAGTGGTTACATATAACCACTGCTGTCGTCCTTACAGGACCTACAATGGAAGACATAGCTTGGACTGTAGCCTACAAAAGCCTGTTCCTGCTCTTTTCCCACGATCCATCAAACACATTTGGTGTGTAATCATAGTTGTCTCTGAATTATGGTCAGACTCGTTCACATTGAACAAATTTAAGCTTGAGCCTTTTTTCAACACTGATTTGAATGTCATTGAGAAAACCGAGAAGGATCAAGGATTTTATTTTTGCAAACATCCTTTCTGAATTTAAAAGTAATCATTTAGTTTTTCAAAAGAATCTGGAATCTGATTTTTGCTGGTAAAGTAATGGATTACAGTTACAGTTTTTTTTTTACAAAATCTAAAGCATTTAATCCATTTTAAATTCAGGCTGTAACACAACAAAATCAGAAAAAAGTCAAGGGGTGTGAATACTTTCTGAAGGCAACATAGCTCGGTATTTGAATAATTTATTTTATACAGTCAGTATCGCTCATCTTTATCAAGGGTATCAATCATTTCTGACCCCGCTGTACACACTACTGACCAAAAGTGTTAGAACACCTACTGGAGGTGTGTCATTGTCCTGTTGAAAAACAAATGATAAGCCCAAACCAGATGGGATGGCGTATCGCTACAGAATGCTGTGGTGGCCATGCTGGTTAAGTGTGCCTTGAATTCTAAATAAATCACAGACAGTGTCACCAGCAAAGCACCCCCACACCATCACACCTCCTCCTCCATGCTTCACGGTGGGAAATACACATGCTGAGATCATCCGTTCACCCTCACCGCATCTCACAAAGACACGGCTGTTGGAAACAAAAATCTCACATTTGGACTCATCAGACCAATGGACAGATTTCCACTGCTCTAATGTCCATTGCTCGTGTTTCTTGGCCCAAGCAAGTCTCTTCTTCATATTGATGTCCTTTAGTATTTCTTATTTATGGTTTCTTTGCAGCAAATTGACTACGAAGGCCTGATTCACAGTCTCCTCTGAACAATTGATGTTGAGATGTGTCTGTTACTTAAACTCTGTGAAGAATTAATTTGGGCTGCAATTTCTGAGGCTGGTAACGCTAATGAACATTTCCTCTACAGTAGAGGTAACCCTGGGTCTTCCATTCCTGTGGCGGTCCTCATGAGAGACAGTTTCATCATAGCGCTTGATGGTTTTTGAGAGTGCACTTGAAGAAATTTTAAAACTTATTACAATTTTCCGTATTGACTGACCTTCATGTCAAAGTAATGATGGACAATCATTTTTCTTTGTTTATTTGAGCTATGTTTGCCATTTTGCCATTGGTCTTTTACCATAAAGGGCTATCTTCTCTATACACCCCTACCTTGATACAACACAACTGATTGGCTCAAAAACATTAAGAAGGAAAGAAATTCCACAAATTAACTTTTAAGAAGGTACACTTGTTAACTGAAATTGAGAGAATGCCAAGAGTGTGCACAGAAGCTTCAAGGTAAAGGGTGGCTACTTTGAAGAATCTCAAATATAAAATATATTTTGATTTGTTTAACACTTTTTGGTTACTACATGATTCCATGTGTTATTTTGTAGTTTTGATCACTATTATTCTATAATGCAGAAAATAGTTTTTAAAAAATAAAGAAAAACTCTTGAATGAGTAGGTGTTCTAAAACGTTTGACCAGTAGTGCATGTCAGTGAGATATCATTGTTAGGAGTTTAACAACACAACATCCGTCCCTACTGTGAGATATCATACCCATATGTATTTAGATATCATACCCATATGTATTTAGATATCATACCCATATGTATTTAGATATCATACCCATATGTATTTAGATATCATACCCATATGTATTTAGATATCATACCCATGTGTATTTAGATATCATACCCATATGTATTTAGATATCATACCCATATGTATTTAGATATCATACCCATATGTATTTAGATATCATACCCATGTGTATTTAGATATCATACCCATATGTATTTAGATATCATACCCATATGTATTTAGATATCATACCCATATGTATTTAGATATCATACCCATATGTATTTAGATATCATACCCATATGTATTTAGATATCATACCCATATGTATTTAGATATCATACCCATATGTATTTAGATATCATACCCATATGTATTTAGATATCATACCCATATGTATTTAGATATCATACCCATATGTATTTAGATATCATACCCATATGTATTTAGATATCATACCCATATGTATTTAGATATCATACCCATGTGTATTTAGATATCATACCCATATGTATTTAGATATCATACCCATATGTATTTAGATATCATACCCATATGTATTTAGATATCATACCCATATGTATTTAGATATCATACCCATGTGTATTTAGATATCATACCCATATGTATTTAGATATCATACCCATATGTATTTAGATATCATACCCATATGTATTTAGATATCATACCCATGTATGATTTGCATAGAAATTAGATTTTTTTTGAGATCGTTGAATTGATGAGATGAAGTTCAGATAAACACGATCACATTAAATAAATGATGGCCTCTGTCTGTGAGATCAAGTTAAAGTATTTTTTTTATAAATAGAAAACACCCAAACCCATCATCCATAAAACAACTCCTCCTCATTATCATCCTGACTGAGCCCTCAGGAGCAGAACACAGCAGAGCAGAACAGAACAGAGCAGAATATAACAGAGCAGAATATAACAGAACGGAACAGAACAGAACAGAACAGAACAGAACAGAGCAGAACAGAACAGAACAGAACAGAACAGAACAGAACAGAGCAGAACAGAACAGAACAGAACAGAACAGAACAGAGCAGAACAGAACAGAACAGAACAGAACAGAGCAGAACAGAACAGAGCAGAACAGAGCAGAACAGAACAGAACAGAACAGAGCAGAACAGAGCAGAACAGAACAGAACAGAACAGAGCAGAACAGAACAGAACAGAACAGAACAGAACAGAGCAGAACAGAACAGAACAGAACAGAGCAGAACAGAACAGAACAGAACAGAGCAGAACAGAACAGAACAGAACAGAACAGAGCAGAGCAGAACAGAACAGAGCAGAACAGAGCAGAACAGAACATGTGTACTGTAAGGGGAACCAGACAGACCAGAGTATTTAGAGATGCATCCCAAATGGCTCACTATTCCCTATAGTGCACTGCTTTTGACCGAACACTATGAAACCCTATTCCCTATATATATCTGGTCGAAGGTAGTGCACTATATAGGGAATAGGGTGCCATATGGGAGACAACCTGTGTTTAGAGATCCATCAGGGTCAATGGTACTCAGCATTCAGAGGGAGAGAGGGACCACTTCTGTTTCTGCTTCAGCTATCATAGATCATTCTGACACCTCTACAACACGCTCCACATGTTCACCCACCCCTGGGCTGCGTTCCAAATGGCTCCCTATTACCTTTTTAGTGCACTACTTTTGACCAGGGTCCATAGTTCTGGTCAAAAGTAGTGTGTCTAAATAGGGAATAGGGTGCCATTTGGGACGTAGAACGGACACCTCTACTGCACGCTCATCACCACCAGACACACCTCCTCTGTGGCACAGTCACTCTCTGTCTCCCATGGTCCCATGGTCCCATGGTCCTATTCACAACTATAAGCAAACCGTAGCTTCATGAGGAAAAGGTCTATTGTAATGTCATATTGTACCATCATTCCCTAGGTCCCCATCTCTCTCCACATTAGGTCTCAGGTGAGTATATAAGAGTATATAAACAAGATGTCCAATATTATGTGAGGCGAGAGGAACAACAAAAATATAAACGCAACATGTAAAGTGTTGGTCCCATGTTTCATGAGCTGAAATAAATTATCCCCCAGAAAATGTCCATGTGCACAAAAAGCTTATTTCTCTCAAATTTTGTGCACAAATGTGTTTACATCCCTGTTAATGAGCATTTCTCCTTTGCCAAGATAATCCACCACCCGACAGGTGTTGCATATCAAGAAGCTGATTAAAAAGCATGATCATTACATACAGTAGGTGCAGTTTGTGCTGGGGGCCAATAAAAGGCCACTCTAAAATGTGCAGTTTTGTCACACAATGACACAGATGTCTCAAGTTTTGAGGGAGAGTGCAATTTGCATGCTGATTGCAGGAATGTCCACCAGAGATGTTGCCAGAGAATTGAATGTTAATTTCTCTCCCATAAGCTGCCTCCGTTGTTTTAGAGAATTTGGCAGTAAGTCCAACCGGCCTCACAACCACAGACCACGTGTAACAACGCCAGCCCAGGACCTTCACATCTGGCTTCTTCACCTGCGGGATTGTCTGAGACCAGCCAGCCGGACATCTGATTAAACTGTGGGTTTTCACAACCAATATCTGCACAAACAGAAACCGTCTCGTTTCAGCTCATCTACGTGCTCACCAGGACCTCACCAGGGTCTTGACCTGACTGCAGTTCGGCGTCGTAACCGACTTCAGTGGGCAAATGCTCACCGAGGGCCACTGGCACGCTGGAGAAAATGGGTACTTCATGGATGAATCGCAGTTTCACCTCTACGGCAGATGGTGTGTGCCTCTGGGTGGTCTGGAGAGTGGTTTGCTGTTGTCAACGTTGTAAACAGAGGGGGTTGTGCCTCTGGGTCGTCTGGAGAGAGGTTTGCTGTTGTCAACGTTGTAAACAGATGGTGTCGTGCCTCTGGGTGGTCTGGAGAGAGGTTTGCTGTTGTCAACGTTGTAAACAGAGGGGGTTGTGCCTCTGGGTCGTCTGGAGAGAGGTTTGCTGTTGTCAACGTTGTAAACAGAGGGGGTTGTGGTATGGGCAGGAATAAACTACGGACAACGAACACAATTGCATTTTATCGATGGCAATTTGAATGTCGAGAAATACCGTGACGAGATCATGAGGCCAATTTTCGTGCCATTCATTACCTCATCACAAGGATCTGCACACAATTTCTGGAAGCTGAAAATGTCACAGTTCTTCCATGGCCTGCATACTCACCAGACGTGTCACCCGTTGAGCATGTTTGGGATGCTCTGGATTGACGTGTACGACAACGTGTTCCAGTTCCCACCAAATATCCAGCAACTTCGCCCAGCCATTGAAGAGGAGTGGGACGACATTCCACAGACCACAATCAACAGCCTGATCAACTCTGTGCGAAGGAGATGTGTTACACTGCATGAGGCAAATGGTGGTCACACCAGATACTGACTGGTTTTCTGATCCACGCCCCCTTTTTGTTAAGGTATCTGTGACCAACAGATGCATATCTGTATTCCCAGTCAGGTTCCATCCAGGACAGGGATCAGGTACCATCCCGGACAGGGATCCGGTTCCATCCAGGACAGGGATCAGGTTCCATCCAGGACAGGGATCAGGTTCCATCCAGGACAGAGATCCAGTTCCACCCAGGACAGGGATCAGGTTCCATCCAGGACAGGGATCCGGTTCCATCCAGGACAGGGATCAGGTTCCATCCCGGACAGGGATCAGGTTCCAAGACTTTTGGTGCAGATAGTGTTCCTTCTGGTTAACTCATCAGAGAGATCTTGGAGATTGGAGGTGGAGAGCAGACAATGTCCAGGGTCCCAGGGCTCAGGGAGCAGCCATGGTGGTTTTCTTTGGTGCTCTGGGCCTGGTGTTAGTCCTGCTGGTATCTGGGTCTCGGGCTGTTGTCCTCCTGCTAGTCCCATGTGCTGCTCTCAGACTCAGGGATATCAGGGTTTCATTTTGTTGGGGTACTCCTCAAGCCTCTACTCAGTGTTCCTGTTTGTCTTATGTCCAGTCCTCTACTCCGGTATGGCTCCAGCCTCTACTCAGTGTTCCTGTTTGTCTTATGTCTAGTCCTCTACTCCAGGATGGCTCCAGACTCTACTTAGGGGTGTTATGTGTCTGCTGGTAGCTCCAGACTCTACTTACGGGTGTTATGTGTCTGCTGGTAGCTCCAGCCTCTACTTAGGGGTGTTGTGTGTCTGCTGGTAGCTCCAGCCTCTATTTAGGGGTGTTGTGTATCTGCTGGTAGCTCCAGCCTCTATTCAGATATCTTGTGTCTGCTGGTACCAGTTCACAGCCTCACTCACCAGCTTGTAATGTCTTCACTCGCGCTATTGACTTGGTACCTTTTCTATAGCGTAATTACTCTGTCATGTTATGTGTCTGCTTGTACCAATCCTCTACTCCGTCATGTTATGTGTCTGCTGTTACCAATCCTCTACTCCGTCATGTTATGTGTCTGCTTGTACCAATCCTCTACTCCGTCATGTTATGTGTCTGCTGGTACCAATCCTCTACTCCGTCATGTTATGTGTCTGCTTGTACCAATCCTCTACTCCGTCATGTTATGTGTCTGCTGGTACCAATCCTCTACTCTGTCATGTTATGTGTCTGCTGGTACCAATCCTCTACTCCGTCATGTTATTATGTTATGTTATGTTACTCTCTACTCTGTTATGTGTCTGGTATCAGTCTCTACTCTGTTATGTGTCTGCTGGTACCAATCCTCTACTCTGTTATGTGTCTGGTATCAGTCTCTACTCTGTTATGTGTCTGCTGGTACTGCTCCAGCTCCCTCTTCTTCTTCATGGCGACGTGCAGCTGTTGTTTGATGATGGTAATGTGTGTCTCCAGCTCTGACAGCTCCTGCAGCATGGGGTTGGTCCTGGTTTTTAGACCCACCTGGACCAGGTCTGTCCTCCCGTTAGAGGTGGCCTGTAGGGGGCTCTTCACCTGAGGAGGAAGAGGAGAAAATAAGAGACATTTAGATTACTTCCAACCAATCAAATGACACGAATCAAAACATAAATAATATATGAGAAATTTGAGAAATGACCCTCTGATCTGACTAAATTCTATCTACTGGTATTGCCTGTAACTGTATATAATAAGGCTGCAGAATACAGGAAATGGTTTCTACAGGGGTTTAAAATATGTACAATTTCCCAACAAGACTTCCTCTCCTAAAAAAAGTAAATACTCAAGCTATGTGTTCCTTATTTTTCTGTGCTTGAGCTGGCCTACCCGAGGAGGAGGAAGAAGAGTGCAGTCACAGTGGGGGTACTCCAGATGGGACTCCTGAGGAGGCAGCTTCCTTCTGTTGCAGTTGCAGTTGGACTCTGAGCTGTTCCATGGTACGCATGGCTGCTCCTGTTGTTGTTGGTGGTGGTTACCCACGTTGCACCTTTGTGGTCGAACAAATACACGTCTTTAGGGACGTTGATTTGCATCCCAAATGGCACTTTATTCCCTATAGTGTACTACTTTAGACCAGGGCCTATAGTGTACTACTCTAGACCAGGGCACTACTTTAGACCAGGGCCTATAGTGCACTACAGAACCTGCTATCTGATGCAGTGGAGGCTCCTCAGAGGCGGAATGGAAGGACCATCCTCAGTGAATTTCATAAAAATAAAAATTGTAATACATTTAAAACAATATCCTTTTTAGATAAAACAATACTAAGTATAATCACTTCACCAAATAATTGATTAAAACACATTGTTTTGAAATGAAATCTACAGTAGCCTCAACAGCACTCTGTAGGGTAGCACCATGGTGTAGCCGGAGGACAGCTATCTTCCATCCTCCTCTTGGTTCATTGACTTTAATACAAAACCTAGGAAGCTCATGGTTCTCACCCCATTCCATAGACTTACACAGTAATCATGCCAACTTCTGGAGGACGTCCTCCAACCTATCAGAACTCTTGCAGCATGAACTGACATGTTGCCTACACAATCAAAGGATCCGAAAATTAATCTAGTACTGAAAGCATAAGCTACAGTTAGCTAGCACCGCAGTGCATAAAATGTGGTGAATAGTTGACTCAAAGAGAGAGAAAGACAGTTAAAAAAATATTTATTCCAAAATGAAGGAGAAGCAAGATAGAAATAGTTTCACTTACTTAGCTAGTAAATGCATCTAGCTAGTTTAGCCTTCTGAAACACCCTGCTTCAACAGACGGATGCTATATTAGCTAGCTGGCTATAACAGAGGGATGCTATATTAGCTAGCTGGCTATAACAGAGGGATGCTATATTAGCTAGCTGGCTATAACAGAGGGATGCTCTATTAGCTAGCTGGCTATAACAGAGTGATTCTATATTAGCTAGCTGGCTATAACAGAGTGATTCTATATTAGCTAGCTGGCTATAACAGAGGGATGCTATATTAGTTAGCTGGCTAGGACTATCCAACACAACACTGGAATTCTTCCAAGTCAAGGTAAGCTTTGGATTTACTCATTTATTGCCACCGGGGCCCACCGGTGGCTTACTGACTGTACACTGTAATATTACTGCATGGTTTTAGTGGGTTTATGAACATGTTTGTTTTATAAGCTATGCTGACTATGACATTACCTTAGCTAATATGGTGACAACAATGTAGGCTGTGTGTAGCTGTTTGACTTGGAAAGGATTTTTCGCCTGGTCACTTACAGCTGATGTGTTTTGCATTGAAGTCCACCGGCGAAGGGACAAGGTGAGAGGAGTAGAGCGCCAAAATGAATACAACGTGGCTGCTATGAAAGTGAACTGTGTTTACGCGTGACCAGGGATGTATTCATTCCGCCGATTCAGTTTACAAAACGTTTCTTAATCGGAAGCAAACGGTACAAAAACAGGGATGAACATACCTGAATTTGTCCAATAGAAACTCTGGTTTGCAACTGTTGGATTAATAATGACACCTTACATCAGCTAGATGCAGGCACGAGTGTGCAAGGTGGTATTGAATGAGTATCTGTCTGTCCATGTGTCACTGTCTGTCACCTCAAATGTGTCTCTCGACCTGTGTACACCTACGCTGTAAACTTTCATTCATAGGCTAGGTTGTAGCAACCTCACAATGGGTGTAGGAAAAATTAGAGTATCATGTAGTAGCCTAAACCTATTAATGTTACATTGAGCTAGGATGACAGTCATCCAATACGCTGTAATAAGAATAAGGCCATTCTCATGAAAAATGAATGTAATCCCTCATCTTAAACGGCACTGACGGCCACTGATCTGATGCTGACATGATCCACAGCCTGTAAGCAGGGTGTCACCCATCATCCCGTCACTACTATCATCACTGACATTTCAATTTGCCAAAATGTGATTCATAAAAAAAGTGACACACGCTGTCAAACTGGAACATTAAATCAAACGTTTCTCAAGTCAATAAATCAGCAGTCTGTCAATTTGCTTCCTTACGGCACATCAATGAATTGTTACCTTTTTTCCTTCTTGGCCACAGTCTGCAGTTTATCGTCGTTGAAAGATGTGTTCATAGCTCGGTGTAATCTCTGAGAGACAGAGCAAAAAACACACCAGACAGAAACACACCAGACATTATAAACACACCAGACATTATAAACACACCAGACATTATAAACACACCAGACATTAGAAACACACCAGACATTATAAACACACCAGACATTATAAACACACCAGACATTATAAACACACCAGACATTAGAAACACACCAGACATTAGAAACACACCAGACATTAGAAAACACAGACATTACCAGACATTAGAAACACACCAGACATTAGAAACACACCAGACATTATAAACACACCAGACATTATAAACACACCAGACAGAAACACACCAGACAGAAACACACCAGACATTAGAAACACACCAGACATTATAAACACACCAGACATTATAAACACACCAGACAGAAACACACCAGACATTATAAACACACCAGACATTATAAACACACCAGACATCATAAACACACCAGACAGAAACACACCAGACATTATAAACACACCAGACATTATAAACACACCAGACATTAGAATCACACCAGACATTATAAACACACCAGACATTATAAACACACCAGACATTATAAACACACCAGACATTATAAACACACCAGACATTATAAACACACCAGACATTATAAACACACCAGACATTATAAACACACCAGACATTATAAACACACCAGATATGTAACAGAAACTGCAATGGTTGAGGTCAATCCATTTAATTTTGAGAAATCGACTAAATTCAAATATATTTGATCCCAACCCAGACAGCTTAGGTATGTATGGTTTAAAGTACACTGAGAATATCATTCTTTAGAAGTATGACTTTCTGGCATTTAAAAGTGAAAGTTGAGTTAGTTGTTGAGCCAGGCGTACACATGGCTCTATATTAACTTTTTTTCATAGGTAGCACTGGTGCTCCTAACTATAAAAAGTAAGGAGCACCAGAAACAAAACCATTTTTGACTGACTGTCCGATCATTGTTAATTGTCATCAACTGTTACCTTAATGATGTAGAACACATCACTAGAGAGTGGGCCAGCCATTAGAATTAAAACTAACTTTAATCTTTGTATTCAAAAGTGAAAAAAATATTTACATAGTTGATTTGTTTTGGACAAACAAATGTAAAATACAAAACAACATTGATTGTATTTTAAAGTGTAACAGCAAAAATATCTATATAGGTGATTAAACATAACCTTTGTTGTATTTAAAAGCGTTACTGCAAACAGGAAACTGGTATCCATTATAGCATTTAACTAACAGACAACAATAATAATAATAATAATAATAATAATGCTTCTACTAATATTAAAAACACAAATAATAATATTAATAATAGTAATTATAATATTAATACAACTAATAATATTAATAGTAATAAAATACCACTACTAATACTAATAATACTAATCATATTAATAGTAATAAAAATACTACTACTACTACTAAAAATACTACTACTAATAATACTAATAATATTAACAGTAATAAAAATACCACTACTAATACTAATACAACTAATAATATTAATAGCAATAAAAAAATACTAGTAATAATAGTAATAGTAATAAAAATACAACTACTGATACTAATACAATTGGGGTGGCAGGGTAGCCTAGTGGTTAGAGCATTGGACTAGTAACCGAAAGGTTGCAAGTTCAAATCCCTGAGCTGACAAGGTACAAAATCTGTCGTTCTGCCCCTGAACAGGCAGTTAACCCACTGTTCCTAGGCCATCATTGAAAATAAGAATTTGTTCTTAACTGACTTGCCTAGTTAAATAAAGGTAAAAAAATTTTTTTATAAAAGTATTAATAGTAATAAAAACAATACTAATAATATGGAAATTAATACTACTACTAATAGTATTAATAATAATATTAATAATAATAATAATACTACTAATAATAATATTAATAATACTACTATTAATAATAATATTAATATACTACTACTAATAATAATATTGATAATACTACTACTAATAATAATCATATTAATAATACTACTAATAATAATACTACCAATAATAATACTAATAATATTGTAACCAGGCAACACGCTAACTATCTACTGATACTTGGATATTAAATATATATTTTGTATCCTCTCAAAATAACAAATACGTTCCTTTGATCTAGAATCTAGCTAATAAATCAACTTGCTTTTAAGGTTTAAGGTTTAGGGTAGTGGCGTGCCAAGGATCCATGATTGCACTAAACCTCCTCTCGGATTGTGTCCGCGATGGTGCAAATTCCAGTTATGTTTGTTCAGGACACTTCATTTCCATATGTTGGGTTGATTTGTAATCCATTATTTTGTGTTTGAATTACAGAAAATCATTCTCCTCCTTGGCCGTAAGTGCTGTTAGATTGAATCTCTATCTCAGATAGCTTTGCCTGTTGACGGGCTTGGGCTGCCACCTGTTGCCTGTCAAATAGGTCTGGTAGTTGTGGTGTTCCTAGTGGTGTTGCTGCATCCCTTGTAGTTAGTAGACCTCGTGGTGTTGCTGTAGACAGTAGGTCTAGTGGTGTTGCTGTAGTCAGTAGTTCTAGTGGTGTTGCTGTAGTCAGTAGGTCTAGTGGTGTTGCTGTAGTCAGTAGGTCTAGTGGTGTTGCTGTAGTCAGTAGGTCTAGTGGTGTTGCTGTAGTCAGTAGGTCTAGTGGTGTTGCTGTAGTCAGTAGACCTAGTGGTGTTGTGTAGTCAGTAGGTCTAGTGGTTTTCCTGTAGTCAGCAGGTCTAGTGGTGTTCCTGTAGTCAGTAGACCTAGTGGTGTTGCTGTAGTCAGTAGGTCGAGTGGTGTTTCTCTAGTCAGGAGGTCTTGTGGTGTTGCTGTAGTCAGTAGGTCTAGTGGTGTTGCTGTAGTCAGTAGACCTAGTGGTGTTGCTGTAGTCAGTAGGTCTAGTGGTGTTGCTGTAGTCAGTAGGTCTAGTGGTGTAGCTGTAGTCAGTAGGTCTAGTAGGTAGGGGTGTTGCTGTAGTCAGTAGACCTAGTGGCGTTGCTGCAGTCAGTAGGTCTTGTGGTGTTGCTGGAGTCAGTAGGTCTAGTGGTGTTCCTGTAGTCAGTAGACCTAGTGGTGTTGCTGTAGTCAGTAGGTCGAGTGGTGTTTCTCTAGTCAGTAGGTCTTGTGGTGTTGCTGTAGTCAGTAGGTCTAGTGGTGTTGCTGTAGTCAGTAGACCTAGTGGTGTTGCTGTAGTCAGTAGGTCTAGTGGTGTTGCTGTAGTCAGTAGGTCTAGTGGTGTAGCTGTAGTCAGTAGGTCTAGTAGGTAGGGGTGTTGCTGTAGTCAGTAGACCTAGTGGCGTTGCTGCAGTCAGTAGGTCTTGTGGTGTTGCTGGAGTCAGTAGGTCTAGTGGTTTTCCTGTAGTCAGCAGGTCTAGTGGTGTTCCTGTAGTCAGTAGACCTAGTGGTGTTGCTGTAGTCAGTAGGTCTAGTGGTGTTGCTGTAGTCAGTAGGTCTTGTGGTGTTGCTGTAGTCATTAGGTCTAGTGGTGTTGCTGTAGTCAGTAGGTCTAGTGGTGTTGATGTAGTCAGTAGACCTAGTGCTGTTGCTGTAGTCAGTAGGTCTAGTGGTGTTGATGTAGTCAGTAGGTCTAGTGGTGTTGCTGTAGTCAGTAGACCTAGTGGTGTTGCTGTAGTCAGTAAGTCTAGGGGTGTTGCTGTAGTCAGTAGGTCTAGTGGTGTTGCTGTAGTCAGTAGGTCTAGTGGTGTTGCTGTAGTCAGTAGACCTAGTGGTGTTGCTGTAGTCAGTAGACCTAGTGGTGTTTCTGTAGTCAGTAGGTCTAGTGGTGTTGCTGTAGTCAGTAGACCTAGTGGTGTTGCTGTAGGCAGTAGACCTAGTGCTGTAGTCAGTAGGTCTAGTGGTGTTGCTGTAGTCAGTGGGTCTAGTGGTGTTGCTGTAGTCAGTAGACCTAGTGGTGTTGCTGTAGTCAGTAGACCTAGTGGTGTTGCTGTAGTCAGTAGACCTAGTGGTGTTGCTGTAGTCAGTAGACCTAGTGGTGTTGCTGTAGTCAGTAGACCTAGTGGTGTTTCTGTAGTCAGTAGGTCTAGTGGTGTTCCTGTAGTCAGTAGACCTAGTGGTGTTGCTGTAGTCAGTAGGCCTAGTGGTGTTGCTGTAGTCAGTAGGACTAGTGGTGTTGCTGTAGTCAGTAGGTCTAGTGGTGTTGCTGTAGTCAGTAGGTCTAGTGGTGTTGCTGTAGTCAGTAGGTCTTGTGGTGTTGCTGTAGTCATTAGGTCTAGTGGTGTTGCTGTAGTCAGTAGGTCTAGTGGTGTTGCTGTAGTCAGTAGGTCTAGTGGTGTTGCTGTAGTTAGTAGGTCTTGTGGTGTTGCTGTAGTCATTAGGTCTAGTGGTGTTGCTGTAGTCATTAGGTCTAGTGGTGTTGCTGTAGTCAGTAGACCTAGTGGTGTTTCTGTAGTCAGTAGACCTAGTGGTGTTGCTGTAGTCAGTAGACCTAGTGGTGTTGCTGTAGTCAGTAGGTCTAGTGGTGTTGCTGTAGTCAGTAGACCTAGTGGTGTTGCTGTAGTCAGTAGGTCTAGTGGTGTTGCTGTAGTCAGTAGGTCTATTGGTGTTGCTGTAGTCAGTTGACCTAGTGGTGTTGCTGTAGTCAGTAGGCCTAGTGGTGTTGCTGTAGTTAGTAGGACTAGTGGTGTTGCTGCAGTCAGTAGGTCTAGTGGGTAGGGGTGTTGCTGTAGTCATTAGGTCTAGTGATGTTGCTGTAGTCAGTTGGTCTAATGGTGTTGCTGTAGTCAGTAGACCTAGTGGTGTTGCAGTAGTCAGTAGACCTAGTGGTGTTGGTCTAGTGGTGTTGCTGTAGTCAGTAGGTCTAGTGATGTTGCTGTAGTCAGTAGGCCTAGTGGTGTTGCTGTAGTCAGTAGACCTAGTGGTGTATCTGTAGTTAGTAGACCTAGTGGTGTTGCTGCATCCCCTGCCCGATACACTTGTCTGAAGTAATGTTTCATAAACTACTCGTGTTTTAGGTTACTGGATCCCCTGACCGATGTGTTGTAGGTTGCTGGATCCCCTGTCCGATGTGTTTTAGGTTGCTGGATCCCCTGTCCGATGTGTTGTAGGTTGCTGGATCCCCTGTCCGATGTGTTGTAGGTTGCTGGATCCCCTGTCCGATGTGTTTTAGGTTGCTGGATCCCCTGTCCGATGTGTTTTAGGTTGCTGGATCCAGATGAGAAATAAGTCTCACCTGCTGCTATTACTCCACACGTTCCACAGAACTAACACAACATTTTGTCACTAGTTTTGTCCCTCCTAGGCCTCTTGAATTTGTGAAACAACCCCTCTCAAATCATACGTAGCATTATGATTGGTTAGGATTAGTAAACAATAAATCAGCCTGTCTTGTTTGAGCAGCGATTTTGGTGGTTTGTCTAAATATTGTTACTAATTGAGTTTTTTAAATCGGATTTTGTTGTTACGGTGCTCCCAAAATAAAAGTAATGGTCGCACAGCAATAAATAAATATATGCATGTGCTCCCCAATTGGTCATTCTTTAGAGCCCTGGGCGTACAGTACACAAAGTTTTTGATATCGGAGACAAAACATCCATATCGTTGCTCGGTTAATGTGAGCAGGTCAGAGAAGCATCGTGTACTTCTCTAACCAAAGTCAAAGTGTCAAAAGTCCTTTCAACTCTGAAGTTAAAAAGCACTGACATTCAATTCAAAATGTATTGGCTCTGTATGGCAAACGCCAATGTCTTACTGGAAACGTTTCTGACACAGCTTTGAGCCACAGCTCCTTGTTGCTACATCAACAATCTAATCACATCATCACATAATTGTTTTATAGAGACAGGGTGGTATTGAAAATCCTCATGACCAAGTGAAGAATCTTGTAGTGTGTAACCCCCTGTCTGTTTCACAACGTTTAGTGTGAGCATCACTATGTAAACAAGACAAAAAACTACAGGAAAGATGTTTGCTTAATGTGAGAGGCTCAGCAATGTTATGATTTTGCAAGTCGTGTAGTGTATGCCCAGTATTACCTGACTAGTATGCAGCCAATACTTGAACTTGGGGTCCTTAACTCTGGGTATGACAAAGCGGTAGATTATGTGTTCAGCCAGGGTGGTGAGGAGAGACAGAACCAACCCGACACACAGCATCAAAAACAGGCCTGAGAAATGCTTGATGCCCATTTGTAAGGTCTGGAAAGAGACAAGACAAGACAAGACAAGACAGACAGGATCAGTATATATGTAAGTCCCATCAAAACGGTCTGAAGAGAATAGAGCCAAACACACAGGATTTATTTAACAGTAAAGTGTAATGTATCGGTTCAGCAGCATCACTATACACTATTACACAATAATGTACACTATTACACATCACTGTACACTATTCCACATCACTATTACACATCACTGTACACTATTCCACATCACTATTACACATCACTGTACACTACTACACATCACTGTACACTATTACACATAACTGTACACTATTACACATCACTATTCCACCTCACCATATGCTATTACACATCACTATTACACATTATTATTACACATCACTGTACACTATTCCACATCACGATATACTATTACACATCACCATAACACATTACTATTACACATCACTGTACACTATTCCACATCACGATATACTATTACACATCACTATTACACATTACTATTACACATCACTGTACACTATTCCACATCACCATATACTATTACACATCACTATTACACATCACTGTACACTATTCCACATCACTATATACTATTACACATCACTATTACACATCACTTTATACTATTACACTTCACTATATACTATTACACATCACTATACACTATTACACATCACTGTACATTATTACACATCACTAATACACATCACTATATACTATTACACATCACTATACACTATTACACATCACTGTACAATATTACACATCACTGTACACTATTACACATCACTATACACTATTACACATCGCTATACACTATTACACATCACTATTACACATCACTATATACTATTACACATCACTATATACTATTACACTTCACTATACACTATTACACATCGCTATACACTATTACACATCACTATTACACATCACTGTATACTATTACACTTCACTATATACTATTACACATCACTATTACACATCACTATATACTATTACACATCACTATATACTATTACACATCGCTGTACACTATTACACATCACTATTACACATTACTGTACCCTATTACACATCACTATATACTATTACACATAACTATACACTATTACACATCACTATACACTATTACACATCACTGTACATTATTACACATCACTATTACACATCACTATATACTATTACACATCACTATACACTATTACACATCACTATTACACATCACTATACACTATTACACATCACTATACACTATTACACATCACTATATACTATTACACATCACTATACACTATTACACACCACTATATACTATTACACATCACTATACACTATTACACATCACTATATACTATTACACATCACTATACACTATTACACATCACTATATACTATTACACATCACTATATACTATTACACATCAATATATAATATTACACATCACTATATACTATTACACATCACTGTACACCATTACACATCACTATATACTATTACACATCACTATTACACATCACTGTATACTATTACACATCACTATTACACATCACTATATACTATTACACATCACTATTACACATCACTGTACACCATTACACATCACTATATACTATTACACATCACTATTACACATCACTGTACACCATTACACATCACTGTATACTATTACACATCACTATTACACATCACTGTACACCCTTACACATCACTATATACTATTACACATCACTATTACTCATCACTATATACTATTATATATCACTATTACACATCACTATATAATATTACACATCACTATTACACATCACTGTATACTATTACACATCACTATTACACATCACTATACACTATTACACATCACTATTACACATCACTATATACTATTACACATCACTATACACTATTCCACATAACTATTACACATCACTGTATACTATTACACATCAATACATACTATTACACATCACTGTACACTATTGCACACCACTATTACACATTACTATACATTATTACACATCACTATACACTATTACACATTACTATACACTATTACACACCACTATTACACATTAATATACACTATTACACATTATTATACACTATTACACATAACTATATATTATTACACATCACTATTACACGTCACTATATACTATTACACATCAGTATTACACATCACTATATACTATTACACATCACTATTACACATCACTATATATTATTACACATCACTATTACACATCACTATATACTATTACACATCACTATATACTATTACACATCACTATATACTATTACACATCGCTGTACACTATTACACATCACTATTACACATTACTGTACACTATTACACATCACTATATACTATTACACATAACTATACACTATTACACATCACTATACACTATTACACATCACTGTACATTATTGCACATCACTATTACACATCACTATATACTATTACACATCACTATACACTATTACACATCACTATTACACATCACTATACACTATTACACATCACTATACACTATTACACATCACTATATACTATTACACATCACTATACACTATTACACACCACTATATACTATTACACATCACTATACACTATTACACATCACTATATACTATTACACATCACTATACACTATTACACATCACTATATACTATTACACATCACTATATACTATTACACATCAATATATAATATTACACATCACTATATACTATTACACATCACTGTACACCATTACACATCACTATATACTATTACACATCAATATATAATATTACACATCACTATATACTATTACACATCACTGTACACCATTACACATCACTATATACTATTACACATCACTATTACACATCACTGTATACTATTACACATCACTATTACACATCACTGTATACTATTACACATCACTATTACACATCACTGTACACCCTTACACATCACTATATACTATTACACATCACTATTACTCATCACTATATACTATTATATATCACTATTACACATCACTATATAATATTATACATCACTATTACACATCACTGTATACTATTACACATCACTATTACACATCACTATACACTATTACACATCACTATTACACATCGCTATATACTATTACACATCACTATACACTATTCCACATAACTATTACACATCACTGTATACTATTACACATCAATACATACTATTACACATCACTGTACACTATTGCACATCACTATTACACATTACTATACATTATTACACATCACTATACACTATTACACATTACTATACACTATTACACACCACTATTACACATTAATATACACTATTACACATTATTGTACACTATTACACATCACTATATATTATTACACATCACTATTACACATCACTATATACCATTACACATCACTATTACACATCCCTATACACTATTACACATCACTATATACTATTACACATCACTATACACTATTACACATCACTATATACTATTACACATCACTATATACTATTACACATCAGTATTACACATCACTATATACTATTACACATCACTATATACCATTACACATCACTATTACACAACACTATACACTATTACACATCACTATATACTATTACACAACACTATACACTATTACACATCACTATATACTATTACACATCACTATATACTATTACACATCACTATACACTATTACACATCACTATATACTGACAAGGTACAAAGGTACAAACACATCAGTATAGCACATCACTATTACACATCACAATACACTATTACATCACTATACACTATTACACATCAATATTACACATCATTATACACTACTACACATCACAATACACTATTACACATCAATATTACACATCAATATTACACATCACTATTTTTTATTTTTTACCTTTATTTAAACAGGCAAGGTAGTTAAGAACAAATTCTTATTTTCAATGACGGCCTAGGAACAGTGGGTTAACTGCCTGTTCAGAGGCAGAACGACAGATTTGTACCTTGTCAGCTCGGGGGTTTGAACTTGCAACCTTTCAGTTACTAGTCCAACGCTCTAACCACTAGGCTACCATTACACATCACTATAACCTATTACACATCACTATATACTATTACACATCACTATATACTATTACACATCACTATTACACATCACTATTACACATCATTATTGCACATCAATATTACACATCACTATATACTATTACACATCACTATTACACATCACTATATACTATTACACATCACTATATACTATTACACATCACTATTACACATCACTATATACTATTACATATCACTATTACACATCACTATTACACATCACTATTACACACCACTATATACTATTACACATCACTATTACACATCACTATACACTATTACACATCACTATTACACACCACTATACACTTTTACACATCACTATACACTATTACACATTACTATACACTACTACACATCGCTGTACACATCACTATACACTATTACACATCACTATATACTATTACACATTACTATTACTACAACATCTATTATTTAGGCCCATTTTTAGTAAGCTTCCATAATTTATAATGGACTCCATCATTAAGACTTCAAAACACACAAATAAACAGAGACTGATGGAGATGATTTAGTACTGACATGTATTTCATTAATATTGAAGTAGTGTGATCTACAGTGCCTTGCAAAACTTTTCAACCCCCTTGGCCTTTTTCCTATTTTGTTGCATTACAACCTGTAATTTAAATGGATTTCATGTAATGGACATACACACAATAATCCAAATCGTTGAAGCGAAAAAAAAAAAAAAATTCAAAGACATTGCAACATTTCAAAACGGAAAAGTGGTGCGTGCATATCTATTCACCCCTTTGCTATGAAGCCCCTAAATAAGATCTGGTGCAACCAATTACCTTCAGAAGTCACATAATTGATTAAATAAAGTCCACCTGTGTGCAATCTAAGTATCACATGATCTGTCACATGATCTCAGTATATATAGACCTGTTCTGAGTCTGCATCACCACCAATAAACAGGTCAGGGACAAAGTTGTGGAGAAGTACAGATCACGGTTGGGTTATAAAAAATATCCAAAACTTTGAACATCCCATGAAGCACCATTAAATATATCATTAAAAAAGTGAAAGAATATGGCACCACAACAAACCTGCCAAGAGAGATCTGCCCACCAAAACTCACAGACCAGGCAAGGAGGGCATTAATCAGAAAGGCAACAAAGAGACGAAAGATAAGCCTGAAGGAGATGTAAAAGCTCCACAGCGGAGATTAGAGTATCTGTCCATAGGACCATTTGAAGCAGTACACTCCACAGAGCTGGGCTTTACGGAAGAGTGTCCAGAAAAAAAGCCACTGCTTTAAAGAACAAAATGTGCAAACATGTTTGGTTTTTGCCAAAACACATGTGGGAGACTCCCCAAACATATGACTCTGGTCAGATGAGACTAAAATTGAGCTTGTAGACCATCAAGGAAAACGCTATGTCTGGCGCAAACCCAACACCTCTCATCACCCCGAGAACACCACCCCTACAGTGAAGCATGGCGGTGGCAGCATCATGCTGTGGGGGTGTTTTTCATCTGCAGGGACTGGGAAACTAGTCAGAAATGAAGGAATGGTGGAAGGCGCTAAATACAGGGAAATTCTTGAGGGAAACCTGTTTCAGTCTTTCAGAGATTTGAGAATGGGACGGAGGTTTACCTTCCAGCAGGACAATGACCCTAAGCATACTGCTAAAGCAACACTCGGGTGGTTTAAGGGGAAACATTTAAATGTCTTGGAAAGGCCTAGTCAAAGCCCAGACCTCAATCCAATTGAAAATCTGTGGTATGATTTAAAGATTGCTGTACACCATCACCACCAATCCAACTTGAAGGGGCTGGAGCAGTTTTGCCTTAAAGAATGGGCAAAAATCCCAGTGGCTTTATGTGCCAAGCTTACAGAGACATACCCCAAGAGACTTGCCGCAAAACATGGCTCTACAAAGTATTGACTTTGGGGGCGTGAATAGTTATGCAGGCTCAAGTTCTGTTTTTCTTGTCTTATTTTGCCACGTTCTGACCATAGTTCTTTTGTGTTTTCCTTGTTTTTAGTGTTGGTCAGGACGTGAGCTGGGTGGGCATTCTATGTTGTGTGTCTAGTTTGTCTGTTTCTATGTATGGCCTGATATGGTTCTCAATCAGAGGCAGGTGTTAGTCATTGTCTCTGATTGGGAACCATATTTAGGTAGCTTGTTTTGTGTTGGGGTTTGTGGGTGGTTGTTTCCTGTCTTTGTGTTCTCTGCACCAGATAGGACTGTTTCCTGTCTTTGTGTTCTCTGCACCAGATAGGACTGTTTCCTGTCTTTGTGTTCTCTGCACCAGATAGGACTGTTTCCTGTCTTTGTGTTCTCTGCACCAGATAGGACTGTTTCCTGTCTTTGTGTTCTCTGCACCAGATAGGACTGTTTCAGGTTTTGCCACGTTTGTTGTTTTGTAATTGTGTTCATGTTTAGTTTCTCATATTAAAAAAACATGAACTATAACCACGCTGCATTTTGGTCCTCGTCTCCTTCGATGGAAGAAAGCTGTTACATATTTCTTGTTTGTTTCACAATAACAAATATTTTGCGTCTTCAGGTTGTGTTGATGATAAAACCCCCCCAAAAAATCAATTTTAATTCCAGTCTGTAAGGCAACAAAATAGGAAAAGTGCCAAGGGGGGTGAATACTTTCGCAAGCCACTGTATTTCATTAATATTAAAGTAGTATGATGTACATTACCTCAGTGACGGCGAAGCTCCGTTTTCCACAGGGCACCACCTTGTACCACTTGTCATGCAGCATATCCATGAAGCCGTCTGACTTGTACTGGCTCACCAGCTCTGAGATGTTAGAGGACAGGGGAGAGTTCTGGCGCAGGCCGATGCCATAACCTGGGAACAGATAAACACACAGAATGACTTAGAAAACATCATTGTCCCGGTCTTCTTCCTCTGTACTATGGGTATGGTTCGGGTGATGTCAACCTCCCTGTCTTCCTCTGTACTATGGGTAAATAGATACAGACACCTAGACAGACACAGAAAACCCATTGATCAAATGTACTGATGTCATGTTGACGTTGTACAACACATACTGGTAGTGTTGAATATGCAGTACTTGTATGTGTGCAGGTTGGTCATAGCTTAATCTTGCTAGTACATTATTATAATGTAATGTGTTTAAAGAAAAAATGGGGAGGCTTGCAAGCCGAAGAACACCATCCCAACCGTGAAGCACAGGGTTGGCAGCATCATCTTGTGGGGGTGCTTTACTGCAGGAGGGAATGGTGCACTTCACAAACTAGATGGCAGCATGAGGTAGGAAAATTATGTAGATATATTGAAGCAACATCTCAAGACATCAGTCAGGAAGTTAAAGCTTGGACGCTAATGGGTCTTTCAAACGGACAATGACCCCAAGGATACTTCCAAAGTTGTGGCAAAATGGCTTAAGGGCAACAAAGTCAAGGTATTGGAGTGGCCATCACAAAGCCCTGACCTCAATCCTATAGAAAATTTTAGGCAAATTTTAGGCATACTGAAAAAGCGTGAGCGAGCAAGGAGGCCTACAAACCTGACTCAGTTACACGAGCTCTCTCAGGAGGAGTTTAAATGTATTTGGCTAAGGTGTATGTAAACTTCCGACTTCAACTTTATTATCTTTGTGTGGGTGCCCCATGTCGCCCCTGGTAAGATACCGATGTCGCCTAAATCCGCCCCACAGGATGTAGAATTATAATTCATTATAATTTGGTTTGAGTGACAGCAAATATAATTTAATCCCGTACCATTATAAATAAATTCCACTCCGCCATAGAAGAAGATGAGAGTTATATTGAATCTGACAGATCACACTTCCAGATAGCAAAGAATATATCACTTTTCTCTGGAAACAATGTTCATAACCTTGTTTAACCTTAGTGCTTAGAATAGCCAATTACACTGAGTGTACAAAACATTAGGAACACCTTCCTACTATTGAGTCGTACCCCCTTTTGCCCTCAGAACAGCCTCAATTCGTTGGGGCATGAACTGCAAGGTGTCGAAAGCATTCGACAGGGATGCTGGCCCCATGTTGACTCCAATTCTTCCCACAGTTGTGTCAAGTCGGCTGGATGTCATTTGGGTTATGGACCGTTTTTGATACACACAGGGAAATGTTGAGCGTGAAAAACCCAGCCGTGTTGCGGTTCTTGACACACTCAACCCGGTGTCCCTGGTACCTACGACCATACCCCGTTCAAAGGCACTTAAATATAACTTAAATAATGGCACACATACACAATCCATGTCTCAAAGGCTTAAAAATAATGATTTAACCTGTTTTCCTCCCCTTCATCTACAGTGGATTTAACAGGTGACATCAATAAGGGATCATAGCTTTCACCTGGATTCACCTGGCCAGTCAGTCTATGTCATGGAAAGAGCAGGTTCCTAATGTTTTGTCCACTCCGTGTATATTTCTAAGAACCATTTCATTTGTTTGGCTTTTTAAGGTTTTGGGTGTTTTATGTGATTTCGATTATATTTCCTTTAATTTAAATTATAATTGCACCTCTGTATCCTGTTTAAAACTTCAATTCAAATTCAAGAATTGAACTGGAATTTGATGCTTTCAGGTTTGAATTGAGAACAAGCCAGTCAGGTAGTTAGTTAGCCCTGTCTTACTATATACTTGCTACCAGTGGTTCTATATCTAGAGTGAAGAGAGTACAGAGGGCGTTCCGGGCACTAACACCATTTTTTTCATGTCAATATACTTGCCTTCAATCGCGAATGGTTTCCCCACAGTGAGTGTCTTGCATTCTGCATCTATAGACACCTCGTAGTCTAGTAAGGCCTTGTCCATGATAAAAGCATCAAGTTGCTGTGGATCATGCCTGAAACAACAGAAGAAGATTTACTACTGAATTGCACCTCTATCTAACATTGACTAAAATGGATGGGAGGATTCTGTTTTTTTCTTTTTTCAATTCAAGTCAATTCAAGTCAATTCAAGTCAATTTAGCCTTTAAAAGTAGACGTTCAAAATACATAATTTTCTGTTTAATGTCCTGGCGGTTGTAGTTCAAGTGTGAGAATACTGAAGTTCATATTTTCAAGAAAAAAAGTTACCCAGTAAAAAGTGCTTAGTATTGTGTTGGAAATCAATGACCCGAGCTCAGCTCAGTTAATACCTACCATTGTGTTGCTGAGTCATCATAATGCTTCAGCAAATGTACATTATCCCAGGGGTGTTTGAAGACACAATGTAAGTAACCTAATGTATGTCCCTCTAACTGCTCTGAATGCCTCTGCTGATCCTACAGCTATTGTATGCTGTAATTATGTGCTTTTGAACCAGAGTTATACTGTTAGCACTGAGGCGGTGTACCCTAGTAGGAAGTTCACTGTGTTCAGCTCACCCTGCACTAACATAAATAACATGAGCATATCTACTTCTGCTAAGCTTCCCAGTAAAGCAATGAAAACAATCAAGCATCCCAGAAAAGGGCAAAAAAATTGCCTATATTAACATATGTAGCCTAAGAAACAAAGTTTATGAAATCAATAATTTGCTAGTAACAGATGACATTCATATTATGACAATCTCTGAAACTCACTTAGTTAATACCTTTGACGATACAGTGGTAGCAATACATGGTTATAACATCTACCGAAAAGACAGGAATGCCAAAGGTGGAGGTGTGGCTGTTTATACTCAGAACCGCATTCCTGTAAAGACTAGAGAGGATCTAATGTTAAATACTGTTGAAGTAATATGGCTACAGGTTCATCTGCCTCACCTAAAGCCCATTCTGGTGGGAAGCTGCTATAGACAGTCAGTATCTGGATAATGTTAAATACTGTTGAAGTAATATGGCTACAGGTTCCTCTGCCTCACCTAAAGCCCATTCTGGAGGGAAGCTGCTATAGACCACCAAGTGCTAACAGTCAGTATCTGGATAATGTTAAATACTGTTGTAGTAATATGGCTACAGGTTCATCTGCCTCACCTAAAGCCCATTCTGGAGGGAAGCTGCTATAGACCACCAAGTGCTAACAGTCAGTATCTGGATAATGTTAAATACTGTTGTAGTAATATGGCTACAGGTTCATCTGCCTCACCTAAAGCCCATTCTGATGGGAAGCTGCTATAGACCACCAAGTGCTAACAGTCAGTATCTGGATAACGTGTAAAATGCTTGATAGTATATGTCATATCAACAGAGAGGTATATTTTCTCGGGTGATTTAAATATTGACTAGCTTTCATCAAGCTGCCCACTCAAGAAAAAGCTTCAAACTGTAACCAGTGCCTTCAACCTGGTGCAGGTTATCAGTCAACCTACCGGGGTAGTTTACAAACAGCACAGGAATGAAATCATCAACATGCATTGATCACATCTTTACTAATGCTGCATGAATTTGTTTTAAAACATTATCCAAATCCATAGGATGTAGTGATCACAATATAGTAGCCATATCTAGGAAAACCAAAGTTCCAAAGGTTTGGCCTAATATAGTGTATCAGAGGACATGGGGCCTAATATAGTGTATCAGAGTTCATGGGGCCTAATATAGTGTATCAGAGGTCATGGGGCCTAATATAGTGTATCAGAGGTCATGGGGCCTAATATAGTGTATAAGGCTGGTTCTAATATAATGTATCAGAGGTCATACAATACGTTTTGTAGTGATTCCTATGTTGTTGATGTAAAGATTATTTGTTGATATTTGGTGTGAAATAACGGGGATCCAAAATAAACCCCAGGAGGAGTAGCTGCTGCTGTGGCAGGAACTAATGGGGATCCATAATAAACCCCAGGAAGAGTAGCTGCTGCCTTGGCAGGAACTAATGGGGATCCATAATAAACCCCAGGAAGAGTAGCTGCTGCTGTGGCAGGAACTAATGGGGATCCATAATAAACCCCAGGAAGAGTAGCTGCTGCTTTGGCAGGAACTAATGGGGATCCATAATAAACCCCAGGAAGAGTAGCTGCTGCCTTGGCAGGAACTAATGTGTATCCATAATAAACCCCAGGAAGAGTAGCTGCTGCTGTGGCAGGAACTAATGTGTATCCATAATAAACCCCAGGAAGAGTAGCTGCTGCTGTGGCAGGAACTAATAAATACAAATACAAACTATTAACACTAAATATATTAATGCTGTTTTTGAATGAAACCCAGACAAGCAGACACAGTTTGCAATTCTTTATCAAAATGAATGGATCTTAACATTTCAAAGCAAGTGCCAGTCTTCCCATAGAATAGTCCTGTCCTCTCGCACAATGGGAGAAAGATATTGTATATTCCGTCAACCCGATCTCAGCACCCAGCTCCATTAACTCGGCTCTGCTCTGCTCCACAGAAGATGTGAGATGACTTGAGAAACAGTTTCAGATTTCAAAAAGAAAAAAGTGAACAAAGCACAGGGCCACTAATGCTGTTACTCATTTCCGGAAGTATAGTTTGATATTGATGATGACTGGAGACAGTTTCAGATTGGGTAGCAGAGTTGGAGACAGTTTCAGATTGGGTAGCAGCGTTGGAGACAGTTTCAGCTTGGGTAGCAGAGTTGGAGACAGTTTCAGATTGGGTAGCAGAGTTGGAGACAGTTTCAGATTGGGTAGCAGAGTTGGAGACAGTTTCAGATTGGGTAGCAGAGTTGGAGACAGTTTCAGATTGGGTAGCAGAGTTGGAGACAGTTTCAGATTGGGTAGCAGAGTTGGAGACAGTTTCAGATTGGGTAACAGAGTTGGAGACCATTTCAGATTGGGTAGCAGAGTTGGACAGGATCAAAAGGGCGAGGTGGATAGATACCACCCCAGTAGACCTGGATTTCAACTTTATCTGTTCGAACTAAATATACCAATAGAAAAGTTTAAAAAACTGCAAATCCCATTCTAGCCAGATTCAAGCTCTCTAGGCAGATTCAAGCTCTCCAGACAGACTCAAGCCAACTCCAGGCAGATTAAAGCTCTCCAGACAGACTCAAGCCAACTCCATGCAGACTCAAGGCAACTCCAAGCAGATTCAAGCTCTCCAGACAGACTCAAGACAACTCTATGCAGACTCAAGCCAACTCCACGCAGATTCAGGCTCTCCAGACAGACTCAAACCAACTCCAGGCAGATTCAAGCTCTCAAGGTTGACTCAAGCCAACTCCAAGCAGATTCAAGCTCCCCAGACAGACTCAATCCAACTCCAGGCAGGCTCAAGCTAACTCTAAAAGAGAGTCTACCTCTGTCTAAGCTGTGGGGGAAGGGGGTCTACTAAACTATATGGAATTGTTTTAAGAAGGTCATACAAAGGACAATTTTGCTATTTGATTTACAATTTGAAGACGCCTTGAAGTATAAAAAAATGTATATTAAACAATAATTTGATGAAAAACGCATTGCATAACAGATTCACTACATGGAATAACAAATAATCCCCAAAACAATTTTTAAAGGAAGTTTGTTCTGAAGTGTCTGTCCTATATCTGAGAGATAGAAGAAGAAATCAGTTTTTTTGCACTGTATTGAACCCTTTACTTTTGGCATTAAACCGTCTCCATGTATACTTACATGAATGTTTTCAAATGATACTGGGGGACCTTCAGACAAGTCATAGAGCAAAATGGAGCACACTGTTGTGTTCGTGAGAGTCTCATCCTTCCATGAAGGGGTCATAATATGTAGGCCGATTTTCAGGATGTCTCATGGTCTGACAAACACTGGTCTAGCTCTGTCACCCTTCACAGCAGATGGGCTGTCTCCTGGTCTGATAAACACTGCTGTAGCTCTGTCACCCTTCACAGCAGATGGGCTGTTTCCTGGTCTGATAAACACTGGTCTAGCTCTGTCACCCTTCACAGCAGATGGGCTGTCTCCTGGTCTGATAAACACTGCTGTAGCTCTGTCACCCTTCACAGCAGATGGGCTGTTTCCTGGTCTGATAAACACTGCTGTAGCTCTGTCACCCTTCACAGCAGATGGGCTGTCTCCTGGTCTGATAAACACTGCTGTAGCTCTGTCACCCTTCACAGCAGATGGGCTGTTTCCTGGTCTGATAAACACTGCTGTAGCTCTGTCACCCTTCACAGCAGATGTGTCTCCTGGTCTGATAAACACTGCTGTAGCTCTGTCACCTTTCACCGCAGATGGGCTATCTCATGGTCTGACAAACACTGGTCTAGCTCTGTCACCCTTCACAGCAGATGGGCTGTCTCCTGGTCTGATAAACACTGCTGTAGCTCTGTCACCCTTCACAGCAGATGTGTCTCCTGGTCTGATAAACACTGATGTAGCTCTGTCACCTTCCACCGCAGATGGGCTGTCTCATGGTCTGACAAACACTGGTCTTTCTCTGTCAACTTTCACCGCAGATGGGCTATCTCATGGTCTGACAAACACTGGTCTGGCTCTGTCACCTTTCACCGCAGATGGGCTGTCTCATGGTCTGACAAACACTGGTCTAGCTCTGTCACCTTTCACCGCAGATGGGCTGTCTCATGGTCTGATAAACACTGGTCTAGCTCTGTCACCCTTCACCGCAGATGGGCTGTCTCATGGTCTGATAAACACTGGTCTAGCTCTGTCACCCTTCACCGCAGATGGGCTGTCTCATGGTCTGATAAACACTGGTCTAGCTCTGTCACCCTTCACCGCAGATGCGGAAGTACGACATAAGTAGATGCAGTGGATTGAAACGCATCCAATGCAAAACATCTATCTCTCTAGCATAAACTGACAGATTTTTAAGAGGACTTTTGTATTTTGCTAATTCGATGTCCGTGGGAGTGCTGACATCAGCCTTAGGGGGCTTTAATATAGCCAACTCCAGGCAGACTCAAGCCAACTCCAGGCAGACTCAAGCCAACTCCAGGCAGACTCAAGCCAACTCCAGGCAGACTCAAGCCAACTCCAGGTAGACTCAAGCCAACTCCAGGAAGACTTAAGCCAACTCCAGGCAGACTCAAGCCAACTCCAGGCAGACTCAAGCCAACTCCAGGAAGACTTAAGCCAACTCCAGGCAGACACAAGCCAATTCCAGGCAGACTCAAGCCAACTACAGACAGACTCAAGCCAACTCCAGCCATACTCAAGCCAACTCCAGCAATACTCAAGCCAACTCCAGGCATACTCAAGCCAACTCCAGACATACTCAAGCCAACTCCAGACAGACTCAAGCCAACTCCAGGCATACTCAAGCCAACTCCGGGCATACTCAAGCCAACTCCGGGCATACTCAAGCCAACTCCAGACAGACTCAAGCCAAATCCAGGCCGACTCAAGCCAACTCCAGGCAGACTCAAGTCAACTCCAGACAGACTCAAGCCAACTCCAGGCAGACTCAAGCCAACTCCAGGCATACTCAAGCCAACTCCAGACATACTCAAGCCAACTCCAGACAGACTCAAGCCAACTCCAGGCATACTCAAGCCAACTTCAGGCAGACTCAAGCCATACTCAAGCCAACTCCGGGCATACTCAAGCCAACTCCAGACAGACTCAAGCCAACTCCAGGCCGACTCAAGCCAACTCCAGGCCGACTCAAGCCAACTCCAGGCAGACTCAAGACTACTCCAGGCCGACTCAAGCCAACTCCAGGCCGACTCAAGCCAACTCCAGGCAGACTCAAGCCAACTCCAGGCAGACTCAAGCCAACTCCAGGCAGACTCAAGCCAACTCCAGGCAGACTCAAGCCAACTCCAGGCCGACTCAAGCCAACTCCAGGCAGACTCAAGACAACTCCAGGCAGACTCAAGCCAACTCCAGGCCGACTCAAGCCAACTGCAGGCAGACTCAAGCCAACTACAGACAGACTCAAGCCAACTCCAGGCCGACTCAAGCCAACTCCAGGCAGACTCAAGCCAACTCCAGGCATACTCAAGCCTATTCCATGCAGACTCAAGCAAACTCCAGACAGACTAAGCCAAAACTCAAATACAGACTCAAGCCGAGAGACTGAGAAACTGCATCTATCTCAAGGCCTTCAGACTGTTACAGTAAACAGCCATCACTAGCACATTAGATGCTGCTTTCCTATATACATAGACTTGAAATCACTGGCCACTTTAATAATAGAACACTAGTCACTTTAATAATGTTTACATATTTTACATTACTAATCTCACATGTGTATACTGTATTCTAATCTACTGTATCTTAGTATATGCCGCTCTGACATTGCTTCTCCGAATATTTACAGCAGCAGTCAAATGTTTGGACACACCTACTCATTAAACGGTTTTCTAAATGTTTACTATTTTCTATATTGTAGAATAATAGTGAAGACATCAAAACTAAGAAATAACACATATGGAATCATGTAGAAACCAACAAAGTGTTATAAACTGATCAAAATATATTTTATATTCTTCAAAGTAGCTACCCTTTGTCTTGATGACAGCTTTGCAAACTCTTGGCATTCTCTCAACCAGCTTCACCTGGAATGCTTTTCCAACAGTCTTGAAGGAGTTCCCACATATGCTGAGCAGTTGTTGGCTTTTTCTCATTCACTCTGCGGTCCGACTCAACCCAAACCATCTCAATTGGGTTGAGGTCGGGTGATTGTGGAGGCCAGGTCATCTGATGCAGTACTCCATCACTCTCCTTCTTGGTCAAATAGCCCTTACACAGCCTGGAGGTGTGTTGTAATTGTTCTGCTGAAAAACAAATGATAGTCCCACTAAGCGCAAATGAGAAGGGATGGCGTATCACTGCAAAATGCTGTGGTAGCCATGCTGGTAAAGTGTGCCTTGAATTCTAAATAAATCACAGCCAGCGTCACCAGGAAAGGAACCCCAAACCATCATACCTCCTCCTTCCTGCTTCACGGTGGGAACCACACATGCGGAGATCATCCGTTCACCTACTTTGCATCTGAAAAAGACACGGCGGTTGGAACCAACAATCTCAAATTTGGACTCATCAGACCAAGGAGAGATTTCCACCACTCTAATGTCCATTTCTCATGTTTCTTGGCCCAAGCAAGTCTCTTCTTGTTATTGGTGTCCTTTAGCAGTGGTTTCTTGGCAGCAATTCGACAATGAAGGCCTGATTCACGCAGTCTTCTCGGAACAGTTGATGTGTCTGTTACTTGAACTCTGTGAAGCATTTATTTGGGCTGGAATTTATGAGGCTGGTAACTCTAATGAACGTATCCTCTGCAGCAGAGGTACCTCTGGGTCTTCCTTTCCTGTGGCGGTCCTCATGAGAGCTAGTTTCATTATTGCTCTTGATGTTTTTTGCAACTGCACTTGAAGAAACTATCAAAGTTCTTGCAATTTTCCATATTGACTGACATTCATGTCTTAAAGTAATGATGGATGGTCGTTTCCCTTTGCTTATTTGAGCTGTTCTTGCCAAAATATGAACTTAGTCTTTTACCAAATAGGGCTATATTCTGTATGCCACCCCTACCTTGTCAAGACACAACTGATTGGCTAAAACACATTAAGAAGGGAAGAAATTCCTTAAATTAACTTTTAACAGGCCGCACCTGTTAATTGAAATTCATTCCAGGTGACTACCTCATGAAGCTGGTAGAGAGAATGCCAAGAGTGTGCAAATATGTCATCAATGGAAAAGGGTGCCTACTTTGAAGAATCTAAAATATGAAATATATTGTGATTTGTTTACAGTTATTTGTTTACTGCATGATTCCATATGTGTTATTTCATAGACCTTTCTTCCGGACAGCTAAAATCCAAGAGCATATGCTGGGTTTTCTATATAGTCTTGGCTAACGGCTAAAGGCAGACAGGCTAACGGCAGACAGGCTAAAGGCAGACAGGTTAAAGGCAGACAGGCTAAAGGCTAACGGCAGACAGGCTAAAGGCAGACAGGCTAAAGGCAGACAAGCTAACGGCAGACAGGCTAAAGGCAGACAGGCTGGCGAATTTCAATCATGTGCTCTCTATGAAACAATGTGGTCAATGCATGATCATTGAGAAGAGAGATACAGTTGTAGTGTTACAGGCTGACTACACCGCTCGCATTGCCAAATACATTTTGAAATCTATGAGATCTATAGCGCTCGCGCGCGCCAACGTGCTTCTGCGTTGCCAAGGGCTAAAATAGAAGTCAGTTCTATTTCTGACGCAGATCGCGCTGCAAGTCCTGCCTCTCCCATCTCCTCATTGGTTTATAGAAGCAGGTACCCACGTGCCATCTCCTCATTGGTTAAACCCACGTGGGTGACTAAAAGACGAACAAGGTCAGTGGCAGTAATGCACCTAATTTATAAAAGTCGCAATATAAAGTCAACAGAAGGAAAAGCCTAGAAGGAGGAGAGATGAATAGAAACGATTCGGTTGACCATTTTATGTGTGGATTAATTGTCGGAGTAGAGGACCTTGTGCTTTTCTGGTAAAATAACAACTCCATGTTTATATCCCAGGACAAATTAGCTAGCAACAGCAAGCTATCTAAATAGGACAAATTAGCTAGCAAGTGCAAGCTAGCTAACTAAATTGCCATAAATGTTTAATGCTTTTTGACCTGTCCCCAAATTAATGTATTTGTTTAAGAGTTTGTTTTGATATTTTAACCTGCGCGTCGACATCACGATTGGTGTAGGGGGACAGCCAGTTTGGGTTCTGTGTTCCTCAGATTTTTCTACGTTACCTTTTTAGGGTTAGGGGGCAGCATTTTCACTTTGGATGAATTGCGTGCCGATAGTGAACTGCCTCCTACTCTGTCCCAGATACTAATATATGCATAGTATTATTACTATTGCATAGAAAACACTCTGAAGTTTCTAAAACTGTTTGAATTATGTCTGTGAGTATAACGGAACTCATATGGCAGGCAAACTTCCAAACAGGAAGTGGAAATTCTGGGGCTGGTTGATTTTCAACTCATCGCCTATTCACATTCCAGAAAGATATGGATCTGTTCGCACTTCCTACGCCTTCCCCCAGATGTCAACAGTCAGTAGAACGTGGAATGAAGCCTCTAGTGTGATGTGGGGCCGGATGGCAGCTATTTGAGTCAGTGGTCTGGCAGAATGCCAGTTCCTGGTCAGGCTCATTTCTCATGATATCGCCATGCGTTCCATTACTCTGTAGACAAAAGAATGCCAGTTCCTGGTCAGGCTCATTTCTCATGATATCGCCATGCGTTCCATTACTCTGTAGACAAAAAAGAATGCTCCGGTTGGAACGTTATTTGATATATATGATGATAACATCCTGAAGATTGATTCTCTAGTTAGTTTGACCAGTTTATTCGACCTGCAATATAACTTTTTGAAGTTTGCGTCCAAGTTCGCCTGGACCAGCGCCAGCTTTTGGACATGTGAACTAAATGTGCTAGCAAAAGTAGCTAATTGGACACTAGTAATGGACATTATCAAACAAAACAACGATTTATTGCGGAACTAGGATTCCTGGCACTGCATTCTGATGAAAGATCATCAAAGGTAAGGGAATATTTATGATGTAATTTCGTATTTCTGTTGACTCCAACATGGCGGAGAAATGTTGTGTATTTCTGAGCTCCGTCTCAGATTATTGCATGGTATGCATTTTTCGTAAAGTAAAAAAAAAATCTGACACAGCGGTTGCATTAAGAACAAGTGTATCTTTAATTATATGTAAAACGTATATGTATATATATATATATCTTTCAGCAAATTTTATGATGAGTATTTCTGTTATATGACTCTCTGTAATTACTCCGGATACTTTGGAGGCATTTCTGAACATAAACTGAGATTTGTGGATATTGGGGCGGCAGGGTAGCCTAGTGGTTAGCCTAGTGGTTAGAGCGGTAGACTAGTAACCGGAAGGTTGCAAGTTCCAACCCCCGAGCTGACAAGGTACAAATCTGTCGTTCTGCCCCTGAACAGGCAGTTAACCCACTGTTCCTAGGCCGTCATTGAAAATAAGAATTTGTTCTTAACTGACTTGCCTAGTTAAATAAAGGTAAAATAAATAAAAAAATATGTATATTATCGAACAAAACATAAACGTATTGTGTAACATGATGTCCTATGAGTGTCATCTGATGAAGATTATCAAAGGTTAGTGCTTCTACATCTGCATTGCTTGCTGTTTGGGGTTTTAGGCTGGGTTTCTGTACAGCACTTTGAGATATCAGCTGATGTACGAAGGGCTATATAAATACATTTGATTTGATTCATTTTATCTCTATCTCTGCTTTTATGACTCTATCTTTGGCTGGGAAAAATGGCTGTGTGTTTTTTTGGATTTGGTGGTGATCTAACATAAATATATGTTGTGTTTTAGCTGTAAAACATTTAAAAAATCGGACACAATGGGTAGATTAACAAGATGTTTATCTTTCATTTGCTGGACTTGTTAATGTGTGAAAGTTAAATATTTCAAAAAAATACTTTTGAATTTCCCGCGCTGCCTTTTCAGCGTAATGTTGGGTGGGGTCCCGCTAGCAGAACCTGTGTCCTAGACAGGTTTTAACCAAATTGTTCTACGTTACTGTCACGCCCTGACCTTAGTTATCTTTGTTTTATTTGTTATTTTGGTTAGGTCAGGGTGTGACGAGGGTGGTATGTGTTTTTTTGTCTTGTTTTTGTATATCTATGGGGTTTTGGTTTGTCTATGTAAATGTAGGTCTATGGTGGCCTGAATTGGTTCATCGTTATGATGAACGTGACTGAATAACCCACCAAACCAGGACCAAGCAGAGCGAAAAGGAGGAACAGCCCTTAATGGGGAAATGGACCTGGGAGGAGATATTAGATGGAGCAGGACCCTGGACACAGCCGGGGGAGTATCGCCGTCCTAAGGAGGAGTTAGATGCAGCGAAAGCGGAACGGCGATACTACAAGGAGAAAATACCGGAGAATAGAGGAACAGCGACGATATGAAGGTACACGGAAGCCCGAGAGGCAGCCCCAATATTTTTTTTGGGGGGGGGGGTCCACACGAGGAGATTGCATGAGTCAGGTCGGAGACCTGAGCCAACTCCTCGTGCTTACTGTGGGGAGATGTTACTGGTCAGGCACAGTGTTATGCGGTATACGGTGTCTCCAGTGCGCTATTCTAGCCCGGTGCGCTCTATTCTAGCTCCTCGCATTGGCCGGGCTTCCAGCCAGGAAGGAGGGTGCGGGCTCAGCGCTCCTGGTCTCCAGTATACCTCCTTGGACCAGGATATCCTGCGCCGCCTCTGCGTACTGTGTCTCCAGTGAGTCTGCACAGCCCTTTGCGTCCTGTGCCAACGCCCTGCATTTGCAGGGTGAAACTAAACATCCAGCCAGGACAGGTTGTGTCAGCTCTACAGTCCAGACCTCCAGTGCGCCTCCACAGTCCAGTACGTCCTGTGCCTGCTCCCCGCACTCGCCCCGAGGTGCGTGTCACCAGCCCGGTACCACCAGTGCCAGTGCTGGCATGACACACCAGGCCTACAGTCCGCCTCCAGGGTCCAGTACGCCCTGTTCCTGCTCCTCTTACTCGCCCTGAGGTGCGTGTCCCCTGCCCGGTACCACCAATGCTGACACCAGCCACCAGGCCTACAGTGCGCCTCGGCAGTCCAGAGCGTCCGGCGACAGTACCCAGTCCAGAGCGTCCGGCGACAGTTCACAGAACGGAACATCCAACGACGGGCCACAGTTCGGGGTCTCCAGCGACGGTCCCCAGTCCAGAACATCCGGCGAGGGTCACCAGGACCGGGGCCTACAGTGAGGTTCTGCAGTCTAGAGCCTCCGACGATGATCCACGGGTCAGTGCTATAAGAGAGGACTCAGTGTAAAGAAGGTGGCGGCGTCCAGAACCAGAGCCGCCACCGAGGTTAGATGTCCACTCAGACCCTCCTAGGTTTAGGTTTGCCGCCAGGATCCGCACCTTGGGGGGGGGGTGTACTGTCACGCCCTGACCTTAGTTATCTTTGTTTTCTTTATTATTTTGGTTAGGTCAGGGTGTGACGTGGGTGGTATGTGTGTTTTCTTGTCTAGGAGTTTTTGTATATCTATGGGGTTTTGATTTGTCTAGGTAAATGTAGGTCTATGGTGGCCTGAATTGGTTCCCAATCAGAGACAGCTGTTTATCGTTGCCATTTCCATTTTGGTTTTGTGGGTTATTGTCTATGTGAAGTTGCATGTCAGCACTAGTTGTTTATAGCTTCACATTCATTCTGTTGTTTTGTTAGTTTGTTTAGGTGTTCTTCTTTTTAATAAAAGGAGCATGTATTCCAATCACACTGCGCCTTGGTCTCCTCGTTACGATGAACGTGACAGTTACGCAAATTGTTCTACGTTACGCAGATTGTTCTACGTTACGCAGATTGTTCTACATTACGCAGATTGTTCTACGTTACGCAGATTGTTCTACGTTACGAAGATTGTTCTACGCTACGCAGATTCTTCAATGTTACGCAGATTGTTCTACGTTACGCAAATTGTTCTACGTTACGCAAATTGTTCTACGTTACGCAGATTGTTCTACGTTACGCAGATTGTTCTACATTACGCAGATTGTTCTACGTTACGCAGATTGTTCTACGTTACGAAGATTGTTCTACGCTACGCAGATTCTTCAATGTTACGCAGATTGTTCTGCCCCAATGCAGTTATCTAGGCAGCATATCAAACACAAGTATGTTCGTTCAAATAGCCCCAGGGTTATTACTTCTGCTGTTCAGAAACATGAAGAAGATACATTGGTGATGAGAAGAGAGGGAAAGTTGTGCAGCGGATATGTAAAACAATGTGTGTGTAAAATAACACGTGCAGAACGTGAATCGGGTCTTCAGCTCTGGGGTAAAAAGATCCAGGGGAGCTGGGCGGTTATCTACGGATCTGCAGTCTCAGGTGTAGCTTTGTGGGCGGTTATCTACGGATCTGCAGTCTCAGGTGTAGCTTTGTGGGCGGTTACCTACGGATCTGAAGTCTCAGGTGTAGCTTTGTGGGCGGTTACCTACGGATCTGCAGTCTCAGGTGTAGCTTTATGGGCGGTTACCTACGGATCTGCAGACCCCTCCTGTCTCAGCCTCCAGTATTTATGCTGCAGTAGTTTATGTGTCGGGGGGCTAGGGTAGGTTTGTTATATCTGGAGTACTGCTCCTGTCCTATTCGGTGTCCTGTGTGAATCTAAGTGTGCATTCTCTAATTCTCTCCTTCTCTTTCTTTCTCTCTCTCTCGGAGGATCTGAGCCCTAGGACCATGCCCCAGGACTACCTGACATGATGACTCCTTGCTGTCCCCAGTCCACCTGGCCGTGCTGCTGCTCCAGTTTCAACTGTTCTGCCTTATTATTATTCGACCATGCTGGTCATTTATGAACATTTGAACATCTTGGCCATGTTCTGTTATAATCTCCACCCGGCACACCCAGAAGAGGACTGGCCACCCCACATAGCCTGGTTTCTCTCTAGGTTTCTTCCTAGGTTTTGGCCTTTCTAGGGAGTTTTTCCTAGCCACCGTGCTTCTACACCTGCATTGCTTGCTGTTTGGGGTTTTAGGCTGGGTTTCTGTATAGCACTTTGAGATATCAGCTGATGTACGAAGGGCTATATAAATAAATTTGATTTGATTTGATTTGATTCAGCTTTGTGGGCGGTTACCTACGGATCTGCAGTCTCAGGTGTAGCTTTGTGGGTGGTTACCTACGGATCTGCAGTCTCAGGTGTATCTTTGTGGGCGGTTACCTGCGGATCTGCAGTCTCAGGTGTAGCTTTGTGGGCAGTTACCTACGGACCTGCAGTCTCAGGTGTAGCTTTGTGGGCGGTTACCTACGGATCTGCAGTCTCAGGTGTATCTTTGTGGGCGGTTACCTACCGATCTGCAGTCTCAGGTGTATCTTTGTGGGCGGTTACCTACCGATCTGCAGTCTCAGGTGTAACTTTGTGGGCGGTTACCTACCGATCTGCAGTCTCAGGTGTATCTTTGTGGGCGGTTACCTACGGATCTGAAGTCTCAGATAACAATAACGTGATGTAGCATTGTGGGCGGTTACCTACGGCTCTGCAGACTCCGATAACATTAACATGGTGTAGATTTGTTTAACTAGAGTGCTGGCCACGGACTTTGTAAATCTGTCTCTCTGTGTCAGAGTATTTTATGCGGGATTTTCTGACATATTCAGAACAGTTATGAAATCTCCCATTGCTGGGATTAAGCCTGTACTGGGGTGGCAGGTAGCCTAGTGGCTAGGGCATTGGGCCAGTAACCGAAAGGTTGCAAGATCGAATCCCAGAGCTGACAAGGGAATAATCAGTCATCCTGCCCCTGAACAAGGCAGTGAACCCACTGTTCCCCTGAACAAGGCAGTGACCCCACTGTTCCCCTGAACAAGGCAGTGAACCCACTGTTCCCCTGAACAAGGCAGTTAACCCTCTGTTCCCCTGAACAAGGCAGTGAACCCACTGTTCCCCTGAACAAGGCAGTGAACCCACTGTTCCCCTGAACAAGGCAGTTAACCCACTGTTCCCCTGAACAAGACAGTTAACCCACTGTTCCCCTGAACAAGGCAGTGAACCCACTGTTCCCCTGAGCAAGGCAGTGAACCCACTGTTCCCCTGAACAACCCACTGTTCCCCTGAGCAAGGCAGTGAACCCACTGTTCCCCTGAACAAGGCAGTTAACCCACTGTTCCCCTGAACAAGGCAGTTAACCCACTGTTCCCCTGAACAAGGCAGTGAACCCACTGTTCCCTGAACAAGGCAGTGAACCCACTGTTCCCCTGAACAAGGCAGTGAACCCACTGTTCCCTGAACAAGGCAGTTAACCCACTGTTCCCCTGAACAAGGCAGTGAACCCACTGTTCCCTGAACAAGGCAGTGAACCCATTGTTCCCCTGAACAAGGCAGTTAACCCACTGTTCCCCTGAGCAAGGCAGTGAACCCACTGTTCCCTGAACAAGGCAGTGAACCCACTGTTCCCCTGAACAAGGCAGTGAACCCACTGTTCCCCTGAACAAGGCAGTTAACCCACTGTTCCCCTGAACAAGGCAGTGAACCCATTGTTCCCTGAACAAGGCAGTGAACCCACTGTTCCCCTGAACAAGGCAGTGAACCCACTGTTCCCCTGAACAAGGCAGTGAACCCATTGTTCCCCTGAACAAGGCAGTTAACCCACTGTTCCCCTGAGCAAGGCAGTGAACCCACTGTTCCCCTGAACAAGGCAGTGAACCCACTGTTCCCCTGAACAAGGCAGTGAACCCACTGTTCCCCTGAACAAGGCAGTTAACCCACTGTTCCCCTGAACAAGGCAGTGAACCCATTGTTCCTAGGCTGTCACTGTAAATAAGAATTTGTTCTTAACTGACAACATGTTGGTACCCGTGGTAAAGCTGTGATGAGTCAGTATTGTATAATCTTGGTACCCATGTTAAAGTTGTGATGAGTCAGTATTGTATAATCTTGGTACCCATGTTAAAGCTGTGATGAGTCAGTATTGTATAATCTTGGTACCCATGTTAAAGTTGTGATGAGTCAGTATTGTATAATCTTGGTACCCATGTTAAAGCTGTGATGAGTCAGTATTGTATAGTCATGACTCACTTCAGATGTTCTATTCCATCTGGGGTTGCTGGTACGTTGTACCGTCTCATGTATTCGTGCATCTCTGGAAAGCTTTTCTTCAGGTAATCCTCGGCACTGCTCTCCCGGACCGTGGCGAAGCGGAACCCCTGTGATGGGTGATGAAGCTGGAAGAACAGAACATATGGAACTGTGGTCTATTATCTCCCGGGACAGTTTCAGAGCTCTCCCACCTCCCAGGACTGATACAGAGCTCTCTCACCTCTTGGGACTGTTACAGAGCTCTCTCACCTCCTGGGACTGTTACAGAGCTCTCTCACCTCCTGGGACTGTTACAGAGCTCTCTCACCTCCTGGGACTGTTACAGAGCTCTCTCACCTCCTGGGACTGTTACAGAGCTCTCCCACCTCCTGGGACTGATACAGAGCTCTCTCACCTCCCTGTATGAGCTGTACTAGTCTCCCCTGTATTATCTGTACTAGTCTCCCCTGTATTATCTGTACTAGTCTCCCCTGTATTATCTGTACTAGTCTCCCCTGTATAATCTGTACTAGTCTCCCCTGTATTATCTGTACTAGTCTCCCCTGTATTATCTGTACTAGTCTCCCCTGTATTATCTGTACTAGTCTCCCCTGTATTATCTGTACTAGTCTCCCCTGTATTATCTGTACTAGTCTCCCCTGTATTATCTGTACTAGTCTCCCCTGTATGAGCTGTACTAGTCTCCCAATCAGCCCCACAACACCCTATGAACCCATCTTTCTATACTCACCAATCAGTCACCAAATCACAAATGAGGAACTATTTATGCACATATTACAAGTAGTACTCATCTACATACCATACATTTTTATCCCATATTTGATAGGTGTTAGTACAGCTGAGTTTTCCTACCTTTGGATCGTGTATTCCTGAGAGTTGCTCGAAGGTTTTCTCCCCCACCATGACGGCGGCCAGATTGGCTGTGTAGGTGGACAGACAGAACAGGCAGAAGATGGCCCAGAGATTCATGAGGAACCGCCCCGTCCAGCACTTAGGAGGTTTAATGGCAGCTGTACGGCCAAACAGGATGGCATAGCAGACGTTCAGAGCCGAGGAGAAGGAGAACACCTTATCTCTGTTCCTGCCTCGCGGCGTCATCCCAAACGGGCTGTTCCACTCATAGATGGTCAGGAACACGGCAGTAACGTGTAGCGAGACGAATATCCCCAGCCACATGGACCAGTGCAGGGGCCACATGAATGCCCCGATGGGCGCGGCCGTATCCCGGGTCCGTACCAGGATGCCCAGAGAGGTGGAGAAGAACGGGGAGGTGAAGTCTATAACCCTGCTCCGGGCCGAGTTGATACTGAAAGATGTGACGGCTAGGTGGGCCGCTCCGCTGAGAAGATCCCCCACCAGCCCTGTCCAGCGTCCGTTCTTAAACCCACCATACTTGCCGTCGCCTACAATATACAGGTCGAAGTCAAACCCCATGTCCTCCGCCAGTTTCTCCAGTAGATCGACGCAGTAGCCGTAGCAACACTTCTTATACTCCATGGGAATGCTGTCGTTAGGCCCCCGCATCTGGAGGAAGAGAGACTGGAGCAGGGCTGTGTTGTTGGTGAGGGGGTTCAGGCAGAGCTGACCAGCGGGACAGAGACCGTCCTCATCCACCTCCCGGGTGAAGACGAAGGGGTGTTCCACTAACGTCACCACCCGGAGGTGGAGCCGCGACGGGCGCCGCCAGTCACCTCTCTGGTGGGACGGCTAATTGTTAGACCAGGCAGCACAGTCCATAAGGGGAGGGGGAGGGGAGGGGGAGGGGGAGGGGGAGGGAGGGAGAGGGGGAGGGAGAGAGAGAGAGGGAGGGAGAGGGGGGGGAGGGAGAGAGAGGGAGGGAGAGGGAGAGGGAGAGGGAGAGGGAGAGGGAGAGGGAGAGGGAGAGGGAGAGGGAGAGGGAGAGGGAGAGAGAGAGAGAGAGGGAGAGGGAGAGGGAGAGAGAGAGAGAGAGAGAGAGAGAGAGGGAGAGGGGGAGGCAGGGAGAGGGGGGAGAGAGAGGCAGGGAGAGGGGGAGAGAGAGAGAGAGAGAGGGAGAGAGAGAGAGAGGGGGAGAGAGAGAGAGAGAGAGAGGGTGGGGTAGAGGGGGAGGCAGGGAGAGGGGGAGAGAGAGAGGCAGGGAGAGGGGGAGAGAGAGAGGGGGAGAGAGAGAGGGGAGAGAGAGAGAGAGAGAGAGAGAGGGGGAGAGAGGGGGAGGGGGAGGCAGGGAGAGGGGGGGAGAGAGAGGCAGGGAGAGGGGGAGAGAAAGAGGGGGAGAGAGATAGAGAGAGAGAGAGAGAGAGAGAGAGGGGGAGAGGGGGAGGCAGGGAGAGGGGGGAGAGAGTGAGAGAGGGGGAGAGAGAGAGAGAGAGAGAGAGAGAGAGAGAGAGAGAGAGAATATAATAGTAGCAGCAGTATCAACATGTTTGGCATAAGTAAAGAATGGAATGATAGCAGAAACACTGGTACCCAGAATACAACGTTTTGACATCTTAGACATTGTTGTCACCTGTTTGTTGGTCCAGGCAGTGTAGTCCAGTAGCACCCTGCCATGCTTCCATCGGCCCAGCCTGGCCCACATGGGCTTCCCTATGGGGTCGTGTTGCAGGGACCAGATGAAGTGATGGCTCTCTGAGGAGATCACTGTCTCCTCCTGGGACGAGATGAAACCACTCAGACCGTCAAACGACGTGTTGGACAGAAACCTGCAGGGAGGGGTGGGGGGGCAGGTTAGGGTTAGTGTCAGGTTGGGGTAATGTCAGGTTAGGGTCAGGTTAGTGTCAGGTTGGGGTAATGTCAGGTTAGGGTCAGGTTAGTGTCAGGTTGGGGTAATGTCAGGTTAGGGTCAGGTTAGTGTCAGGTTGGGGTAATGTCAGGTTAGGGTCAGGTTAGTATCAGGTTGGGGTAATGTCAGGTTAGGGCCAGGTTAGTGTCAGGTTGGGGTAATGTCAGGTTAGGGTCAGGTTAGTGTCAGGTTAGGGTCAGGTTAGTGTCAGGTTGGGGTAATGTCAGGTTAGGGTCAGGTTAGTGTCAGGTTGGGGTAATGGCAGGTTAGGGTCAGGTTAGTGTCAGGTTGGGGTAATGTCAGGTTGGGGTCAGGTTAGGGTCAGTGTCAGGTTAGGGTCAGGTTTGGGTCAGGTTAGTGTCAGGTTGGGTTAATGTCAGGTTAGGGTCAGGTTAGTGTCAGGTTGGGGTAAGGTCAGGTTAGGGTCAGGTTAGTGTCAGGTTGGGGTAATGTCAGGTTGGGGTAATGTCAGGTTAGGGTCAGGTTAGTGTCAGGTTGGGGTAATGTCAGGTTAATGTCAGGTTAGTGTCAGGTTAGAGTAATGTCAGGTTAGGGTCAGGTTAATGTCAGGTTGGGGTAATGTCAGGTTAGGGTCAGGTTAGGGTCAGTGTCAGGTTGGGGTCAGGTTAGAGTCAGGTTAGTGTCAGGTTGGGGTAATGTCAGGTTAGTGTCAGGTTGGGGTAATGTCAGGTTTGGGTCAGGTTAGTGTCAGGTTAGGGTAATGTCAGGTTAGGGTAATGTCAGGTTGGGGTAATATCAGGTTAGGTTCAGGTTAGTGTCAGGTTGGGGTAATGTCAGGTTAGGGTCAGGGTCAGTGTCAGGTTAGAGTAATGTCAGGTTAGGGTCAGGTTGGGGTAATGTCAGGTTAGTGTCAGGTTGGGGTAATGTCAGGTTAGTGTCAGGTTGGGGTAATGTCAGGTTAGATTAATGTCAGGTTAGAGTAATGTCAGGTTGGGGTAATGTCAGGTTAGGGCCAGGTTAGTTTCAGGTTGTAGTAATGTCAGGTTGTCTGGTCAAACAGAACCAGCAGGGGGTCAGACGTGCTCCAGATCTGAGATAATAAGGGGATCTAGCACACCGATGATGAAGACCGTGAACATTAGACGCTACAGCCGGCTGTGTGTGACCTGGAAGACCTTTCCTAAAAGATAAACGGTTCCTATTTCATTGTTCTCTTGCAAGCTGTGCTTTTATTTATTTATTTTATTATTTTTATTATGGCAAACTGAGCTGTTGGAGTGACCGGTTGGTGGGTAACCAACAGCTGACTTTACAGTTGTGTTTGTTTGTTTGTTTGTTTGTGTGTGTGTGTGTGTGTGTGTGTGTGTGTGTGTGTGTGTGTGTGTGTGTGTGTGTGTGTGTGTGTGTGGTGTGTGTGTGTGTGTGTGGGTGTGTGTGTGTGTTTGTTTGTTTGTTTGTTTGTTTGTTTGTTGTGCTGGCTGCTACAGCTTAAACCTCCTCAGACCACAGGTCAAAATCTGTCAGGAAGGAACACTGCAGATAGCAGAATATTTAGGAACACTGCAGATAGCTGAATATTTAGAAACACTGCAGATAGCTGAATATTTAGAAACACTGCAGATAGCTGAATATTTAGAAACACTGCAGATAGCAGAATGTTTAGAAACTGCAGATAGCAGAATGTTTAGGAACACTGCAGATAGGTGAATGTTTAGGAACACTGCAGATAGCAGCTTATTTAGAAACACTGCAGATAGGAGAATGTTTAGGAACACTGCAGATAGCAGCTTATTTAGAAACACTGCAGATAGGAGAATGTTTAGGAACACTGCAGATAGCAGCATATTTAGAAACACTGCAGATAGGAGAACAGAGGTGGCAGGTAAGGAGGAGGAGGAGGAGGAAGATGAGGAAGAGGAGGAGGAGGAGTCTGCAGGCATAAGAATGCATATGTCCCAAATGGCTCTCTATTTTCTTTACAGTGCACTACTAATATAGTGCACTGCCCTACGGGACCTGATCAAAAGTAGTGCTCTATGAAGGGAATAGGGTTTTGGTCTAAAGTAGTGCTCTATGAAGGGAATAGGGTTCTGGTCTAAAGTAGTGCTCTATGAAGGGAATAGGGTTCTGGTCTAAAGTAGTGCTCTATGAAGGGAATAGGGTTCTGGTCTAAAGTAGTGTTCTATGAAGGGAATAGGGTTCTGGTCTAAAGTAGTGCTCTATGAAGGGAATAGGGTTCTGGTCTAAAGTAGTGCTCTATGAAGTGAATAAGGTTCTGGTCTAAAGGAGTGCTCTATGAAGGGAATAGGTAGTCATTTGGGACGCAGCGGATCCATCAAGACAGAAAGGTCTACTCCGCAGAGCTTGACTCTCCTCAGGTCACTGACATGCTCTGAATAGACAGCGGAACCACTGAACCGTGTTTCTACGGCAGCAGAATGTCAAGACACTTTCCACTGTCTAAAACTGTCATACAGGGCTCGCTTATCTCAGTCACCTCCCTTCCCTGAATGACATTCTACTGAGCTCTATTCAATGTCACATCAGGTGGTCTGTTGTCAATGTTGTTGTGGCATTTTAAAAGAGACATATGTCATAAAACATGATACAGTACATCTAGTGTTGTCCCCATACCAGAGTTAAAACGTCAATATTGATACCAGGTTAAGTATTATAATACACTATACCATCATAATATTCCATACCATCATAATAATCTACCAGTAATATCTCAGCATCAGTGTAATATCATACTTGACAGTAATATCTCAGCATCAGTATTATCATACTTGACAGTAATATCTCAGCATCAGTATCATCATACTTGACAGTAATATCTCAGCATCAGTATTATCATACTTGACAGTAATATCTCAGCATCAGTGTATTATCATACTTGACAGTAATATCTCAGCATCAGTGTATTATCATACTTGACTGAGTAATATCTCAGCATCAGTGTATTATCATACTTGACTGAGTAATATCTCAGCATTTGTGCATTATCATACTTGCCCGAGTAATATCTCAGTATCAGTGTATTTATCATACTTGACTGAGTAATATCTCAGCATCAGTGTATTTATCATACTTGACAGTAATATCTTAGCATCAGTGTATAATCATACTTGACTGAGTAATATCTCAGCATCAGTGTATTATCATACTTGACAGTAATATCTCAGCATCAGTATTATCATACTTGACTGAGTAATATCTCAGCATCAGTATTATCATACTTGAGAGTAATATCTCAGCATCAGTGTATTATCATACTTGACTGAGTAATATCTCAGCATCAGTATTATCATACTTGACAGTAATATCTCAACATCAGTATTATCATACTTGACAGTAATATCTCAGCATCAGTGTATTATCATACTTGACTGAGTAATATCTCAGCATCAGTGTATTATCATACTTGACTGAGTAATATCTCAGCATCAGTATTATCATACTTGACAGTAATATCTCAGCATCAGTGTATTATCATACTTGACAGTAATATCTCAGCATCAGTGTATTATCATACTTGACTGAGTAATATCTCAGCATCAGTGTATTTATCATACTGCACCAGGCCAGATATTTCCCTGAGATTATCATGTGTTAACAGGTATTGAATCATATAGACCTATTGTACTGAATAATATAGACCTATTGAAATGAATCATATAGACCTATTGAAATGAATCATATAAACCTACTGTACTGAATCATAAAGACCTATTGAAATGAATCATATATCGTACTGAATCATATATACCATACTGTACTGAATCTTATTGACCTATTGTACTGAATCATATAGACTTATGTGTACAAAATCATATAGATCTATTGAAATTAATCATATAGACCTATTGTGCTGAATCATATAGACCTATTGTGCTGAATCATATAGACCTATTGTGCTGAATCATATAGACCTATTTAACTTAATTATATAGACCTATTGCACTTAATCATACAGCCATATTGTACTGAATCATATAGACTTGTTATACTGAATCATCTAGACCTATTGTATTGAATCATATAGACCTATTGAAATTAATCATATAGACGTATTGAGCTGAATAATACAGACCTATTCTGAATCATGCACTTGGACTAAATCACCACAAACGTCTTTATTAATGCTTATATGAGAAGTGAATCAGCATCAGTACTGCACCTGGACAGATATTTCCCTGAGGTCATGTTCCTGTTCTGGCTGCTCTGTGTATCCATGCAGTTGGTGATGGAGGGGATGAGGGCGAGCTCAGGGGAGCGGTACGCAGCTGACCCCACCACCCGGGCCACCAGCTCCAGCCCATCCTGTACGTAGTGATCCAGGGAGGGAGTCCCCATCCTGCCATGGGCCAGCAGTCCCGCCGGCAGCCCCTCGGTCCTCAGCTCCTCCACGTCCTGCGTGTCCCCCAACACCCAGTGGTACTCTGGCAGCATCAGGCCCAGCTTGGTCACCACGTTAAAGATCCTCTTGATGTCCCGGATGTCGCAGCCGAATGTTACGACTGTAGACGTTGACTCCTTGATGGACTCCAGGTATCCCCGTAGAGAGGTCTGGAAGTCGGCCTTGGAGACGGAGCTGTTAGGGTGAGAGTTGGGCGAGGTGCTGGAGTTGGTGATGTTGACCACAGAACCCAGGTGGAACTTGGTGTTGTTACGGAGACGAACCAGGAAGCTGGAGACATTCCATTCCTGGCAGAGCAGGAGGCTGACGTCATACCAGCTGTTGATCACGAGCAGGGAGTAGAGCAGCTCCACCTGGGGCAGGGCCGGGTTCTGCATCGGCATCTGGAAATGGAGAGGGTTCTGAAGGGAGGGAGGGAGGGAGGGACTTGTTAGTGATATGCAAAATAACCATGTTTAATTTATAGACTAACTATAACTGGCTGACTGGAACCAGTGTGTCTGTCATCGTATTAGGTTATCACTAATCTCAGCACCCACTGGGTACAGGCATCAGATCAACATCCAGTTTTGATTTAAATTTGGATGAGTTGTCAACCTACATGAATTCAACGTGAAATCAACCAAACATTTCACCATTGGCTTTAGGTTAAAAGTTGGGTGAAAAGAATAACTGAATTCCCTTACGGTGATGACTTTTTGCAAATCCAGTCAGTTTTCCACGTTGATTCAACGTCATCACACTGAATTCTTGCTGATGAAATAACATTGATTCAACCAGTTTTTGCCCAGTTCGAAGAGACTAGGCCATCCCTGAAGCTGTGGCACCAGGGCTTGGACTCAAACTGTATATACAGTATAAGTCAGAAGTTTACATACACCTTAGCCAAATACATTTCAACTCAGTTTTTCACAATTCCTGACAATTAATCCTAATAAATAGTCCCTGTCTTAAGTCAGTTAGGTATCACCACTTTATTTTAAGAATGTGAAATGTCAGAATAATAGTAGACAGAATGATTTATTTCAGCTTTTATTTCTTTCATCACATTCCCAGTGGGTCAGAAGTTTACATACATTCAATTTGTAATTGGTAGCTTAACTTGGGTCAAATGTTTTGGGTAGCCTTCCACAAGCTTCCCACAATAAGTTGGGTGAATTTTGGCCCATTCCTCCTGACAGAGCTGGTGTAACGGAGTCAGGTTTGTCGGCCTCCTTTCTCACACACACTTTTTCAGTTCTGCCCACAAATTTTCTATAGGATTGAGGTCAGGGCTTTGTGATGGCCACTCCAATACCTTGACTTTGTTGTCCTTAAGCCATTTGCCACAACTTTGGAAGTATGCTTGGGGTCATTGTCCATTTGGAAGACCATTTGCGACCAAGCTTGAACTTCCTGACTGATGTCTTGAGATGTTGCTTCAATAAAGTTCCACATAATTTTCCCACCTCATGATGCCATCTATTTTGTGAAGAGCACCAGTCCCTACTGCAGCAAAGAACCCCCAGAACATGATGCTGCCACCCCCGTTCTTCATGGCTGGGATGGTGTTCTTCGGCTTGCAAGACTCTCCTTTTTCCTCCAAACATAACAATGGTCATTATAGCCAAACAGTTATACACTGCTCAAAAAAATAAAGGGAACACTAAAATAACACATCCTAGATCTGAATGAATGAGATATTCTTATTAAATACCTTTTTCTTTACATAGTTGAATGTGCGGACAACAAAATCACACAAAAATGATCAATGGAAATCAAATTTATCAACCCATGGAGGTCTGGATTTGGAGTCGCACTCAAAATTAAAGTGGAAAACCACACTACAGGCTGTTCCAACCTTGATGTAATGTCCTTAAAACAAGTCAAAATGAGGCTCAGTAGTGTGTGTGGCCTCCACGTGCCTGTATGACCTCCCTACAAGCCTGGGCATGCTCCTGATGAGGTGGCGGATGGTCTCCTGAGGGATCTCCTCCCAGACCTGGACTAAAGCATCCGCCAACTCCTGGACAGTCTGTGGTGCAATGTGGCGTTGGTGGATGGAGCGAGAGATGATGTCCTAGATGTGCTCAATTGGATTCAGGTCTGGGGAATGGGCGGGCCAGTCAATAGCATCAATGCCTTCCTCTTGCATGAACTGCTGACACACTCCAGCCACATGAGGTCTAGCATTGTCTTGGATTAGGAGGAACCCAGGGCCAACCGCACCAGCATATGGTCTCACAAGGGGTCTGAGGATCTCATGTCGGTATCTAATGGCAGTCAGGCTACCTCTGGCGAGCACATGGAGGCGTGCGGCCCCCAAAAGAAATGCCACCCCACACCATGACTGACCCACCGCCAAACCGGTCATGCTGGAGGATGTTGCAGGCAGCAGAACGTTCTCCAGCAGAACCACTCCTTTATTGGGGGTGTCTTGCTAATTGCCTATAATTTCCACCTGTTGTCTATTCCATTTGCACAACAGCATGTGAAATGTATTGTCAATCAGTGTTGCTTTGTGGAGGTCTACAATATTTTTTGGAGGTCTTGGCTCATTTCTTCTGATTTTCCCATGATGTCAAGCAAAGAGGCACTGAGTTTGAAGGTAGGCCTTGAAATACATCCACAGGTACACCTCCAATTGACTTAAATTATGTCAATTAGCCTATCAGAAGCTTCTAAAGCCATGACATCATTTCCTGGAATTTTCCAAGCTGTTTAAAGGCACAGTCAACTTAGTGTTTGTAAACTTCTGACCCACTGGAATTGTGATACAGTGAATTATACGTGAAATAACCTGTATGTAAACAATTGTTATACGTATATACATATACGTATATACAAAGTAGATGTCCTAACCACACCTAACCACACTCAAGAACCTCCAGAAGCTAACCAGCTAACTAGCTACAAGCTATTTAGTCATTGTTAACTTTTTTTTCAACCTGGATAACACTCGCCAGTCCAGCTTCCCTGCCCCATCCACCGCTGCCCCCTGGACACTGATCTCTTGGCTACATAGCTGATGCACTCTGGACTGTCCATTAATCACGGTACTCCATTCTGCTTGTTTATGTTTTATCTGTCGGCCCCGTTGCCTAGTCAACGCCATTTTACCTGCTGTTGTTGTGCTAGCTGATTAGCTGTTGTCTCACCTACTGTTTAAGCTAGCTTTCCCAATTCAACACCTGTGATTACTGTATGCCTCGCTGTATGTCTCTCTCAAATGTCAATATGCCTTGTATACTGTTGCTCAGGTTAGTTATCATTGTTCTAGTTCACAATGGAGCCCCTAGTTCTACTCTTCATACCCCTGATAACTCCTTTGTCCCACCTCCCACACATGCGGTGACCTCACCCATTACAACCAGCATGTCCAGAGACACAACCTCTCTCATCATCACCCAGTGCCTGGGCTTACCCCCGCTGTACCCGCACCCCACCATAACCCTGTCTGCGCATTATGCCCTGAATATATTCTACCATGCCCAGAAACCTGCTCCTCTTATTCTCTGTCCCCAACGCTCTAGGCGACCAGTTTTGATAGCCTTTAGCCACACCCTCATACTACTCCTTCTCTGTTCCGCGGGTGATGTGGAGGTAAACCCAGGCCCTGCATGTCCCCAGGCACCCTCATTTGTTGACTTCTGTGATCGAAAAAGCCTTGGTTTCATGCATGTCAACATCAGAAGCCTCCTCCCTAAGTTTGTTTTACTCACTGCTCTAGCACACTCTGCTAACCCTGATGTCCTTGCTGTGTCTGAATCCTGGCTCAGGAAGGCCACCAAAAATTCAGAGATTTCCATACCCAACTATAACATCTTCCGTCAAGATAGAACTGCTAAAGGGGGAGGAGTTGCAGTCTACTGCAGAGATAGCCTGCAAAGTAATGTCATACTTTCCAGGTCCATACCCAAACAGTTCGAACTACTAATTTTGAAAATTACTCTCTCCAGAAATAAGTCTCTCACTGTTGCCGCCTGCTACCGACCCCCCCTCAGCTCCCAGCTGGGCCCTGGACACCATTTGTTAATTGATCGCCCCCCCATCTAGCCTCAGAGTTTGTTCTGTTAGGTGACCTAAACTGGGATATGCTTAACACCCTGCCAGTCCTACAATCTAAGCTAGATGCCCTCAATCTCACACAAATCATCAAGGAACCCACCAGGTACAACCCTAACTCTGTAAACAAGGGCACCCTCATAGACGTCATCCTGACCAACTGGCCCTCCAAATACACCTCCGCTGTCTTCAACCAGGATCTCAGCGATCACTGCCTCATTGCCTGTATCCGCTACGGAGCCGCAGTCAAACGACCACCCCTCATCACTGTCAAACGCTCCCTAAAACACTTCTGTGAGCAGGCCTTTCTAATCGACCTGGCCCGGGTATCCTGGAAGGACATTGACCTCATCCCGTCAGTTGAGGATGCCTGGTCATTCTTTAAAAGTAACTTCCTTACCATTTTAGATAAGCATGCTCCGTTCAAAAAATGCAGAACTAAGAACAGATACAGTCCTTGGTTCACCCCAGACCTGAATGCCCTCGACCAGCACAAAAACATCCTGTGGCGGACTGCAATAGCATCGAATAGTCCCCGGGATATGCAACTGTTCAGGGAAGTCCGGAACCAATACACGCAGTCAGTCAGGAAAGCTAAGGCCAGCTTCTTCAGGCAGAAGTTTGCATCCTGTAGCTCCAACTCCAAAAAGTTCTGGGACACTGTGAAGTCCATGGAGAACAAGAGCACCTCCTCCCAGCTGCCCACTGCACTGAGGCTAGGTAACACGGTCACCACCGATAAATCCATGATTATATAAAACTTCAATAAGCATTTCTCAACGGCTGGCCATGCCTTCCGCCTGGCTACTCCAACCTCGGCCAACAGCTCTGCCCCCCGGCAGCTCCTCGCCCAAGCCTCTCCAGGTTCTCCTTTACCCAAATCCAGATAGCAGATGTTCTGAAAGAGCTGCAATACCTGGACCCGTACAAATCAGCTGGGCTTGACAATCTGGACCCCCTATTTCTGAAACTTTCCGCCGCCATTGTCGCAACCCCTATTACCAGCCTGTTCAACCTCTCTTTCATATCGTCTGAGATCCCCAAGGATTGAAAGCTGCCGCAGTCATCCCCCTCTTCAAAGGGGGAGACACCCTGGACCCAAACTGTTACAGACCTATATCCATCCTGCCCTGCCTATCTAAGGTCTTCGAAAGCCAAGTCAACAAACAGGTCACTGACCATCTCGAATCCCACCGTACCTTCTCCGCTGTGCAATCTGGTTTCCGAGCCGGTCACGGGTGCACCTCAGCAACACTCAAGGTACTAAACGATATCATAACCGCCATCGATAAAAGACAGTACTGTGCAGCCGTCTTCATTGACCTTGCCAAGGCTTTCGACTCTGTCAATCACCATATTCTTATCGGCAGACTCAGTAGCCTCGGTTTTTCGGATGACTGCCTTGCCTGGTTCACCAATTACTTTGCAGACAGAGTTCAGTGTGTCAAATCGGAGGGCATGCTGTCCGGTCCTCTGGCAGTCTCTATGGGGGTGCCACAGGGTTCAATTCTCGGGCCGACTCTTTTCTCTGTATATATCAATGATGTTGCTCTTGCTGCGGGCGATTCCCTGATCCACCTCTACGCAGACGACACCATTCTATATACTTTCGGCCCATCATTGGACACTGTGCTATCTAACCTCCAAACAAGCTTCAATGCCATACAACACTCCTTCCGTGGCCTCCAACTGCTCTTAAACGCTAGTAAAACCAAATGCATGCTTTTCAACCGATCGCTTGCCTGCACCCTCATGCCCGACTAGCATCACCACCCTGGATGGTTCCGACCTTGAATATGTGGACATCTATAAGTACCTAGGTGTCTGGCTAGACTGCAAACTCTCCTTCCAGACTCATATCAAACATCTCCAATCGAAAATCAAATCAAGAGTCGGCTTTCTATTCCGCAACAAAGCCTCCTTCACTCACGCCGCCAAGCTTACCCTAGTAAAACTGACTATCCTTCCGATCCTCGACTTCGGCGATGTCATCTACAAAATGGCTTCCAACACTCTACTCAGCAAATTGGATGCAGTCTATCACAGTGCCATCCGTTTTGTCACTAAAGCACCTTATACCACCCACCACTGCGACCTGTATGCTCTAGTCGGCTGGCCCTCGTTACATATTCGTCGCCAGACCCACTGGCTCCAGGTCATCTACAAGTCCATGCTAGGTAAAGCTCCGCCTTATCTCAGTTCACTGGTCACGATGGCAACACCCATCCGTAGCACACGCTCCAGCAGGTGTATCTCACTGATCATCCCTAAAGCCAACACCTCATTTGGCCGCCTTTCGTTCCAGTACTCTGCTGCCTGTGACTGGAACGAATTGCAAAAATCGCTGAAGTTGGAGACTTTTATCTCCCTCACCAACTTCAAACATCAGCTATCTGAGCAGCTAACCGATCGCTGCTGCTGTACATAGTCTATTGGTAAATAGCCCACCCATTTTCACCTACCTCATCCCCATACTGTTTTTATTTATTTACTTGCTCTTTTGCACACCAATATCTCTACCTGTACATGACCATCTGATCATTTATCACTCCAGTGTTAATCTGCAAAATTGTAATTATTCGCCTACCTCCTCATGCCTTTTGCACACATTGTATATAGACTCCCCCCTTTGTTTTCTACTGTGTTATTGACTTGTTAATTGTTTATTCCATGTGTAACTCTGTGTTGTCTGCTCACACTGCTATGCTTTATCTTGGCCAGGTCGCAGTTGCAAATGAGAACTTGTTCTCAACTGGCCTACCTGGTTAAATAAAGGTGAAATAAAAATAAAATAAATTTAAAAAACAATTTGCCAAATCTATAGTTTGTTAACAATACATTTGTGGAGTGGTTGAAAAACGAGTTTTAGTGACTCCAACCTAAGTGTATGTAAACTTCCGACTTGAACTGTACAGTATACAGAACCAGTCAAAGTTTGGCCTACTCATTCTAGGATTTTTCTTTATTTGTAATATTTTCTAATAATTTGTTTGACACTTTATTGGTTACTATAGTATTCCATATGTGCTATTTCATAGTTTTGATTTCTTCACTATTAATCTACATTGTAGACAAGAGTAAAAATAAAGAAAAACTCTAGAATGAGTAGGGGTGTCCAAACTTTTGACTATATATATATATTCACTCAACCAGCTTCATGAGGTAGTCACCTGGAATGCATTTCATTATCAGGCTTGATAACAGATCATGTCATTTCCTGACCTTAGTTCCTTTGTTATGTTTCTTGTTTAGGTTGGTCAGGGCTGGGGTGGGCATTCTATGTGTTGTTCTAGTTTTGGTTTTCTACGTGTTTGGCCTGGTATGGTTCTCAATTAGAGGCAGCTGTCAATCGTTGTCTCTGATTGAGAACCATTTTTAGGGAGCCTGTTTTTCCCACTTGATTTGTGGGTAGTTGTTTTCTGTTTTGTGTTGTTGCACCTTACAGGACTGTTTCGTTCACTCTCTTTGTTGTTTTGTTATTCAGTGTTCAGTTGATTTATTAAATATTAACATGGACAAATAGCACGCTGCATTTTGGTCTGATCTTGACTACTCTTCCTCTGATGACGAGGAGAACCATTTCAGATCATTTGTGGAATTGATCTAATGTGTTTTAATGTTTGAGCCAATCAGTTGTGACAAGGTGGGGGTGGTAAACAGAAGACAGTCCTATTTGGTAAAAATACCAAGTCCATATTATGGCAAGAACAGCTCAAATAAGCAAAGAGAAACGACAGTCCATCATTACTTTAAGACGTGAAGGTCAGTCAATTCAGAAAATATCAATAACTTTTAAAGTTTCTTCACGTGCAGTCGCAAAAACCATCAAGCGCTATGATGAAACTGGCTCACATGAGGACCGCCACAGGAAAGGAAGACCCAGAGTTACCTCTGCTGCAGAGGATAAGTTCATTAGAGTTACCAGGCTCTCATGAGGACCGCCACAGGAAAGGAAGACCCAGAGTTTCCTCTGCTGCAGAGGATAAGTTCATTAGAGTTACCAGGCTCAGAAATTGCAGCCCAAATACATGCTCTAAGAGTTCAAGTAACAGACACATCTCAACATCAACTGTTCAGAGACTGCGTGAATCAGGCCTTCATGGTTGAATTGCTGCAAAGAAACCACTACTAAAGGACACCAATAAGAAGAAGACACTTTCTTGGGCCAAGAAACACAAGAAATCGACATTAGACCAGTGAAAAATCTGTCCTTTGGTCTGATGAGTACAAATTTGATTTGTTCCAACCGCCGTGTCTTAGTGAGACACAGAGGTGGAGAACGGATGATCTCTGCATGTGTGGAGGAGGTATGATGATGTGGGGGTGTTTTGCTGGTGACACTTTTGGTGATTATTTAGAATTCAAGGCACACTTAACCAGCATGGCTACTACAGCATTCTGCAGCGATACGCAATCCCATCTGGTTTGCGTGTAGTGGGACTATCATTTGTTTTTCAACAGGACAATGACCCAACACACCTCCAGGTTGTGTAAGGGCTAATTGACAAAGAAGGAGAGTGATGGAGTGCTGCATTAGATGACCTGGCCTCCACAATCACCAGACCTAAACCAAATTTAGATGGTTTTTGGATGAGTTGGACGGCACAGTGAAAGAAAAGCAGCCAAACTGTGTTCAGCATATGTGGGAACTCCTTCAAGACTGTTGGAAAAGCATTCCAGGTGAAGCTGGTTGAGAGAATGCCAAGACTGTACAAAGCTGTCATCAAGGCAAAGGGTGGCTATTTTGAAGAATCTAAATGATAACATATATTTTAATTTGTTTTAACACTTTTTCGGTTACTACATGAATCCATATGTGTTATTTCATAGTTTTGATGTTTTCACTATTGTTCTACAATGTAGAAAATAGTAAAAAAATAAAGAAAACCCTTGAATGAGTAGGTGTGTCCAAACTGTTAACTGGAACTATATATATACAGTGCCTTGCGAAAGTATTCGGCCCCCTTGAACTTTGCGACCTTTTGCCACATTTCAGGCTTTAAACATGAAGATATAAAACTGTATTTTTTTGTGAAGAATCAACAACAAGTGGGACACAATCATGAAGTGGAACGACATTTATTGGATATTTCAAACTTTTTTAACAAATCAAAAACTGAAAAATTGGGCGTGCAAAATGATTCAGCCCCCTTAAGTTAATACTTTGTAGCGCCACCTTTTGCTGCGATTACAGCTGTAAGTCGCTTGGGGTATGTCTTTATCAGTTTTGCACATCGAGAGACTGAAATTTTTTCCCATTCCTCCTTGCAAAACAGCTCGAGCTCAGTGAGGTTGGATGGAGAGCATTTGTGAACAGCAGTTTTCAGTTCTTTCCACAGATTCTCGATTGGATTCAGGTCTGGACTTTGACTTGGCCATTTTAACACCTGGATATGTTTTTTTATGTTAAAAAAAATACAGTTTTATATCTTTATGTTTGAAGCCTGAAATGTGGCAAAAGGTTGCAACGTTCAAGGGGGCTGAATACTTTCGCAAAGGCACTGTATATACTGTATCTTCAGCTCCAACGCACCAGCCCTGTTATCCTCACACAAAGCCCCAAAACAGTGTTGTGACTTTGAAACCGAAGCATAAAAAGAAGACGAGATTGATTAATTTGTAAAGGCACGGGTATAAGGGCCCAATACAGTGTCTGATACAATCAACAAACGACTGTTTTATATCTTGTCATGAACATATTTCCTGAATATTTCTTTATGCAATTCAACCTTTACAATTGTTCATGCACTTGTGCTTTTGTTTTGGAATACGGCAAACAATTTGACCCTTGACCTGATTGGTTATATTATTATTATTATCTTTTTGGTTTCTACAAAAGAAGCTTTACCTGGACTTAATGAATAACTAAAACTATATAAATATATAAAACTATAACTCTATTACTAATCGAATCAACAAATAAAGTTGATTAAATGGATTATACTGTAACACTTTTATTGTAAGGGAAATGAAAACAGGACATTGTAGAATTATACCAAACATGTCCTTGACATCTATCTAAACTAATGACTGTTGTTTTGTTTTTGATTTATATATTTCCACTAATATTTCTTCAAGCAATTAATCCTTTGCAATAGCGCGTGCATTTATCAAGCTTCGATGCTTATGTTTGTGCACCTTGTGCGTTGATATGCACCGGCAGACGTTATCTAGCTGGTACCTACAGGCAGAAAGGCCAGGCGGTTCTAGTATTGACCAACCCCTGGTTGGTGACTAGAATAGAACACTCATCAATAACTAAACCCTCATCCCCTAACTGAACTGAGCACTAACCTCTCATCCCCTAGCTGAGTTGAGCACTAACCCCTCATCCCCTAGCTGAACTGAGCACTAAACCCCTCATCCCCTAGCTGAACTGAGCACTAACCCCTCATCCCGTAGCCTAACTGAGCACTAACCCCTCATGCCCTAGCTGAACTGAGCACTAACCCCTCATCCCCTAGCTGAACTGAGCACTAACCCCTCATCCCCTAGCTGAACTGAGCACTAACCCCGGATCCCGTAGCTGAACTGAGCACTAACCCCGGATCCCGTAGCTGAGTTGAGCACTAACCCCTCATCCCCTAGCTGAACTGAGCACTAACCCCTCATCCCCTAGCTGAACTGAGCACTAACCCCTCATCCCGTAACTGAGTTGAGCACTAACCCCTCATCCCCTAGCTGAACTGAGCACTAATCCCTCATCCCCTAGCTGAACTGAGCACTAACCCCTCATCCCCTAGCTGAACTGAGCACTAACCCCTCATCCACTAGCTGAACTGAGCACTAACCCCTCATCCCATAGCTGAGTTGAGCACTAACCCCTCATCCCCTAGCTGAACTGAGCACTAATCCCTCATCCCCTAGCTGAACTGAGCACTAACCCCTCATCCCATAGCTGAGTTGAGTTTAGATTAGTTGAGTTAGGTGGTGTGTGACCCCAAATATCAAATCGAATCAAATCAAATATTATTGATCACATACACATATTTAGCAGATGTTATTGCAGGTGCAGTGAAATGCTTGTGTTCCTAGCTCCACTAGTGGAGTAATATCTAACAATTCACAACAATACACACAAATCTAAAAGTAAAAGAATGGAATTAAGAAATATATAAATATTAGGAACGATCAATGTTCGGAGTGGCATTGACTAAAATACAGTAGAATAGAATACAGTATATACAGATGAGATGAGTAAAGCAGTATGTAATAATTATTAAAGTGACTAGTTAGTAAATACAGTAGAATAGAATACAGTATATACAGATGAGATGAGTAAAACATTATGTAATAATTATTAAAGTGACTAGTTAGTAAATACAGTAGAATAGAATACAGTATATACAGATGAGATGAGTAAAACATTATGTAATAATTATTAAAGTGACTAGTTAGTAAATACAGTAGAATAGAATACAGTACATATATATGAGATGAGTAAAGCGGTGTGTAAACATTATTAAATTGGCTAGTGTTCCATTATTAAAGTGACCAGTGATTCCATGTCTATGTATATAGGGCAGCAGCCTCTAAGGTGCAGGGTTGACTAGCTGGGTGGTAACCGGATAGTGATGGCTATTGAACAGACTGATGGCCTTGAGATAGAAGCTGTTTTTCAGTCTCTCGGTCCCGGCATTAATGCAGCTGTACTGACCTCGCCTTCTGGACGATACCAGGGTGAACAGGCCATCTTCTGCAGAGCCCTGCCATTGTGGTTGGTGAAGTTGGTGAAGTTGCCGTACCAGGCGGTGATACAGCTAGACAGGATGCTCTCAATTGTGCATCTGTAAAAGTTTCTGAGGGTCTTAGGGGCAAAGCCACATGTCTTCAGCCACCTGAGGTTGAAGAGGCACTGTTGCGCCTTCTTCACCACATTGTCTCTGTGGGTGGACCATTTCTGATTGTCAGTGATGTGGGCACTGAGGAACTTAAAGCTTTCCTCTTTCTTGGGTACAGGAACAATGGTGGACATCTTGAAGCAAGTGGGGACAGCGGACTGGGACAGGGAGAGATTGAATATGTCCGTAAATACTCCAGATAGCTGGTCTGCGCATGCTCTGAGGACGCAGCTAGGGATGCCGCCTGGGCCGGCAGCCTTGCGAGAGTTAACATGCTCTAATGTCTTACGTCGGCCACGGAAAATGAGATCCCACAGTCCTTGGGAGCAGGCCGCGTTGATGGCACTGTGTTATCCTCAAAGCGGGCGAATAAGGTGTTTAGTGTGTCCTGGAGCAAGATGTCTGTGTTTGCAACGTGACTGGTTTTCACTTTGTAATCCACTTTGTAATTGTCTGTAGACCCTGCCACATACGTCTTGTGTCTGAGCCATTTATTTGCGACTCCACTTTGTCTTTGTACTGACGTTTTGCCTGTTTGATTGCCTTGCAGAGGGAAGAACTACACTGTTTGTATTCACCCATATTCCCAGTCACCTTGCCATGGATAACTGTGGTAGTTCGCACTTTCAGTTTTGAGCGAATAATGCCATCTGTCTACGGTTTCTGGTTTGGGTAGGTTTGAATAGTCACCGTGGGAAGAACATCACCTATACACTTCCTGATGAACTCAGTCACCGTGTCCATGTATACGTCAATGTTATTCTCGGAGTCTACCCTGGAACGTATCACATCCACATGACCAAAACAACCTTGAAGCATAGATTATGATTGGTCAGACCAGCATTGAATATACCTATAGCACGGGTACTTCCTGTTTGAGCTTCTGGCTATAGGAAGGAAGGAGCAAAATGGAGTCGTGATCTGATTTGCCGAGGGAATGCGGGGGAGGGTCTTGTAGGAATCTTGAAAAGGAGAGTAGCAGTGGTCTATTGAATTTCCAGATCGAGTGCTTAAGTCAATGTGTTGGTAGAGCTTCGGGACAGTTTTCCTCAAATTTGCTTTGTTAAAATCCTCAGCTACAATAAATGCGGCCTCATCATATATGGTTTCCAGATTGCACAAATTCCAGTGTAGTTCTTTGAGGGCCGTCGTGGTATCAGGCTTGAGGGGGAATATACACGGCTATGACTATAACCGAAGAGAATTCTCTTGGGAGGTAATACGGTCTGCATTTGATTGTGAGGTATTCTAGGTCGGGTGAACAAAAGGATTTGAGTTCCTGTATGTTATCACAATCACACCATGAGTAGTTAATCATGAAACATACACCACACAACATACACTTCTTCCGGGAGAGATATTTATTTCTGTCGGCACAATGAACTGAATATCCAGCTGGCTATATGGACAGGGTTAATATATTCAGAGAGAGCCATGATTCCGTGAGTATGTTACAGTTCCTGATGTCTCTCTGGAAGGAGACCCTCACCCTGAGCTTGTCTACTTTATTGTCCATAGACTGAACATTAGCGAGTAATATACTCGGAAGTGGTGGATGGTGTGCATGCCTCCTGAGCCGGACTAGAAGTCCACTTCGAATACCTCTTCTCCGCCAGCAGCGTCTTGGAGCAGCCTCTGGGATAAGTTATATTGCCCTGGGGGGTACGAACAAAGGATCCAATTTGGGAAAGTCGTATTCCTGGTCGTAATCCTGGTGAGTTACCGCCACTCTGATATCCCAAAGTTATTTCCGGCTGTATGTAATAACACAAAAAAAACGAATACAATAAATAACACACAAAATAAAGAAATACTACGAAGTTTCTTAGGAGTTAGATGCAGAGCTGCCATGTCTGTCGGCACCATCTTGACGCAACGTAGTGGACGATACACTGAATTGCCTTGTTAAATAACACACGGAATTGGGTTCCAATTGGGACACAGTTGTTGTCTGGAGATGAGCTGGGGGTCTTTCCAGAGAGGCCGAATGAGATGCTTAGTGAGGCTAGGTCATTTCCCCAGGGGGCCGGGGCTATAGTGAAGACAACTTCCTGTAATTGACAGACAGAAAACAGGCAAATCTACACACACTAAAGAAGAGCTCTTCATCCCTTCATGAATGTATCTCCAGATCAAAACAAAAGACGTCGTGCCACTTCAGCAGCATATTAAAATATGAGTCCCAATTGACCTGATGGTAACAGTGATTCCTTGTAAATGTCTGGGGGCTTCAACCCTGAGATCAAACCTGACTCAGATGAACCTGACTCATATAAACATGACTTTGATCAACCTGATTTGGATAAACCTGACTTAGCTTCTGTGTGTGGGGGGTTCATCTATCTATCCCCAGCGTGTGGCATGGCTCCCAGAATCCGTCATGTTAACTAATTGCAGAACTATTCCAGTTAACTAATTGCAGAACCATTCCGGTTAACTAATTACAGAACCCGTCAGGGTAACTAATTACAGAATCCTTCAGGGTAGTAACTAATTACAGAACCCTTCCGTTTAACTAATTACAGGATTTATTTTTATTTATCAGCCCAATCAACAGGAGGAAGCGCTGCTATTGAACAACATAAAAAACCCTTGTTGCCCTCAGGGCTCTACTCTCATCCCCTTCAAACACAACTTTCAAGTCCCAAATGGCACCCTATTCCCTATGTAGTGCACTACTTTGGACCACAGTCCTATGGAACCCTATTCCCTATGTAGTGCACTACTTTAGACCAGAGTCCTATGGAACCCCATTCCCTACATAGTGCACTACTTTGGACCACAGTCCTATGGAACCCTATTCCCTATATAGTGCACTACTTTAGACCAGGGCCCATAGGACCAGCCCATAGGATTCTACTCAAAAGTAGGGTATAGGGTGCTATTTGGGTCACAGACACCACACACCACTGTTGTAACTGTTATTCGATGTGTATTGATACACAGTAAATAGTTATTAATGGCTAATGAGCAGGAAGTGTTTTCTTGTGTTGCTATAACGTAGCAGGTGGCCTGGGTCTCAGCCTGGGTCTCAGCCTGGGTCTCTGCCTGGGTCTCAGCCTGGGTCTCAGCCTGGGTCTCAGCCTGGGTCTCTGCCTGGGTCTCAGCCTGGGTCTCAGCCTGGGTCTCTGCCTGGGTCTCAGCCTGGGTCTCAGCCTGGGTCTCAGCCTGGGTCTCAGCCTGGGTCTCTGCCTGGGTCTCTGCCTGGGTCTCTGCCTGGGTCTCAGCCTGGGTCTCAGCCGGGGTCTCAGCCTGGTCAGAGAAGTGTGCTTGTAGAGCATAGATACCAATGTTCTGATGATAACTGTCTAATCTGATGTTTGGTATGAGAGAGAAAGAACTGTTAATTACTCTATTTTCAATTGTAACATTGTGCTTTGGCAATATGTATCAATACGTTACATGGTATACCAATGAAGCAAATTGAAATGGAGAGTGGGAGAGACAGAGAAAGAGAAGGGCAGAGAGAGAGAAAAGCAGAGAGAGAGAAGGGCAGAGAGACAGGCAGAGAGAGAGAGACAGAGATGAGCAGAGAGAGAAGGGCAGAGAGACAGGCAGAGAGAGAAGGGCAGAGAGACAGGCAGAGAAAGAGAGAAGGGCAGAGAGACAGGCAGAGAAACAGAGAGATAGAAGGGTAGAGAGACAGACAAAGTGACAGAGAGAGAGAAAGGCAGAGACCGGCAGAGAGATAGGGAGAGAGGGACAGAGAGACAGGGGGAGAGAAAGGCAGAGAGGCAGGCATAGAGGCAGGCAGAGAGGCAGAGGCAGAGAGAAAGAGAGAGAAAGAGAAAGAGAGAGAAAGAGAGAGAAAGAGAGAAGGAGAGAAAGGGGCAGCGAGACAGGCAGAGAGAGAAAGAGAGAGAGGCAGAGAGGCAGAGGCAGAGAGAAAGAGAGAGAGAAGGGCAGAGAGACAGACAAAGTGACAGAGAGAGAGAAAGGCAGAGACCGGCAGAGAGATAGGGAGAGAGGGACAGAGAGACAGAGGGAGAGAAAGGCAGAGAGACAGGCAGAGAGGCAGAGAGAAAGAGAGAGAAAGAGAAAGAGAGAGAAAGAGAGAGAAAGAGAGAGAAGGAGAGAAAAGGGCAGAGACAGGCAGAGAGGCAGAGAGAAAGAGAGATAAAGAGAGAGAAGGAGAGAGAAAGAGAGAGACAGGCAGAGAGAGATAATTCGATCCCAGTGGTGTGTACAGTTAATCTTATTTTTTTATTTTTAAATCGTTATCCATTTTTCTGGAACATGCTAATATACATCATCCAACACCCATGATGCTCTGGGGCACAACTACAGCAAGTCTGGAAGTACAAATGGAACAATCCCAATATATAACATCTCCTCTCATGATGAACCAGTTTGTTACACTTTCACAGCTCCACTCTCTTGTCCCTGTCACTTCCTGTTGAACGTGGAAACAGGGAGAGCTCGGTTTGTTGTTTTGGAAAGTGTGTTGTTTTAAATGTATATTGGAAAGTTTCTTAGTAGCTGGCTAACTTTTTAGTTTGGATCCCACAATGCAGTTGGCATCAGTTGTTAGGACTGCTACTCTCTGTTCAGTGATCCTTCCGACCAAGTCCGGGTCTGAGCCTAGCTGCTAGCTATACGCTAGCTGGGTTTCTTGAGGGCTTGAACGCAGCCAGCGATGCGGTTAGCCATTGTGGCTGAGACCACGGATTGTCCCGGGTTTCTAGATCCCTGCTGTTTGTTGTTTTTAATCTTCCCTGTGACCTACCCTGTCTGGAACTACGAGGAGTAACAGTGTAAACGTTGCTAGCTAATATGACAAAGACCAAAGCCAGTGGGATTACTGTTGAGGACAGTGGTGTCTCTCTATCACAGATAAAGGATCTTTTAAACAAACAAAAATAGTTCTACAAGCAGTTGTGACAACAACAAGAAAATTAGCTTCAAGTGTTTCGTCCAAATACTGGTGGATTCAACTAATAAAAGAATGGACGACCTGACCAGAGAGGTCCAGGTACTGAAGAACAGTTTGCAGTCCTCCCAGGGTCGAAGAGTTGAAACAGGAGAACAGCAAGGTGACAGCAGTCTGTAAGTCATTGCTCTGTGTGTGAATCCATGATAACAATGACAATCAAAGCGGAACAACAGAAACTCAACACCTGGATGGAGATTAGAACAAAGTGAGGGAAATGATCTCTGAGAAACTGAAGATGGACCACAAGTAGAGAGGTGGAGCGCGCCCACAGGACTGGAAAACCCACCACTGGCCCAGATGACAGAACCAGGCTGATAGTGGTCAAGTTCCTGAGGTTTAAGGACAAGGTAGCTGTTCTGGAAAGAGCCAAGAACTTTAGAGGAATGTATATCTTCCTCAACGAGGACTATCCTGAAGCTGTGGCCAGAAGCTGTGGCCAGTAGCTGATCCCAGTCATGGAAGCTGCCAGAGCGCGTGAGGACATTGCTTACATCCGCTATGACAGGCTCATTGTCCACCCTCCCAGAAGACTGGAAGGGATGAGAGCGCCAAGACTATGGGTTTGTAGCTTCAACCCCGCAGCAAAAACCAAATGATTAATGGACTGCTGAATGTATATTTATTCTCTCTTGCTTTGTCTGCTCATTTCAATATTATGTCTATCTCTGAAAAGATATGCAGGAAAGGGCTGAAAATAGCCCATTTTAATACAGTGGAGCAAAAAAAGTATTTAGTCAGCCACCAATTGTGCAAGTTCTCCCACTTAAAAAGATGAGAGGCCTGTAATTTTCATCATAGGTACACTTCAACTATGACAGACAAAACGAGAAAAGAAAATCCAGAAAATCACATTGTAGGATTTTTAATGAATTTATTTGCAAATTATGGTGGAAAATAAGTATTTGGTCACCTACAAACAAGCAAGATTTTTTTTAGTTTAAGCAACATCTCAAGACATCAGTCAGGAAGTTAAAGCTTAGTTGCAAAAAGTCTTCTAAATGGACAATGACCCCAAGCATACTACCAAAGTTGTGGCAAAAATGGCTTAAGGACATCAAAGTCAGGGTATTGAGGTGGCCATCACAAAGCCCTGACCTCAATCCCATAGAACATTTGTGGGCAGAACCGAAAAAGTGAGTGCGAGCAAGGAGGCCTACAAACCTGACTCAGTTACACCAGCTCTGTCAGGAGGAAGGGGCCAAAAATCACCCAACTTATTGTGGGAAGCTTGTGGAAGGCTACCCAAAACGTTTGAGCCAAGTTAAACAATTTAAAGCAATGCTAGCATATATTAATTGAGTGTATGTAAACTTCTGACCCACTGGAAATGTGATGAAAGAAATAAAAACTAAAATAAATAATTCTCTCTACTATTATTCTGACACTTCACATTCTTAAAATAATGTGGTGACCTAACTGACCTAAGACAGGGAATTTGTACTAGTATTAAATATCAGGAATTGTGTAAAACTGATTTTTAAATGTATTTGGCTAAGGTGCATGTTAACTTCCATCCTTAGAAATAAGGTTCATGAAATCAATAACTTGCTAACATCAGATAACATTCATATATTAGCCATTCTGAGACTCACTTAGATAATTGATTGATGATACATCAGTAGCAATACAAGGATATAGCATTTATAGATGAGACAGGACTGTAAACAGAGGTCTAAACATGCACCTGTTAAGAAACTGACTGTTAGAACTGTTAAGGCTCCATGGATTGATGAGGAATTGAAAAACTGTATTGTTGAAAGAGATGAGGGCAAAAGGAGTGGCTAATAAGTCTGGCTGCACATTTGACTTACTGCAAATTGAGAAATGATGTGACTAAACTCAACAAAAAGAAGAAGAAACGGATCAATGATATAAAGAATGATGGATAAAACACTTTGGAGTACTTTAAATTAAAAGTAAAAACCATTTGCCAATTACTGGTAAAGAAAAAGGGATGCCAAAGTAATTACCCAAGAAAAACCAGCCTTTACTTTAACCTCTGCCATATTGTGGATTCAGAGCTAATAGATCTCAAAGGGTTTTATTTAATGGAAGCTTCTCTAATGTCAAACAGTGTGGTGTACCGCAGGGCAGCTCTCTAGGCCCTCTACTCTTTTCTATTTTTACTAATGACCTGCCACTGGCATTAAACAAAGCATGTGTGTCCATGTACACTGATGATTCAACCATATACGCATCAGCAACCACAGCTAATGAAATCACTGAAACCCTTAACAAAGAGTTGCAGTCTGTTTTAGAATGGGTCGCCAGTAATAAACTGGTCCTGAACATCTCCAAAACTAAGAGCATTGTATTTGGTACATATAATTCCCTAAATTCTAGAACTCAGCTGTATCTGGTAATGAATGGTGTGGCTGTTGACCCAGTTGAGGAGACTAAATTACTTGGTGTTCCCTTAGATTGTAAACTGTCATGGTCAAAACATATAGATTCAATGGTTGTAAAGATGGGGAGAAGTCTGTCATTAATAAAGATATGCTCTGTTATTTTTACACCCCACTCAAAAGTCCTTTAGGCTCTAGTTTTGTCTTGTCTTCATTATTGTCCAGCCATTTGGTTGAGTGCTGCAAGGAAAGACCTAGTTAAGCTGCAGCTGGCCCAGAACAATGTCTTGCTCTTCATTGTAAGCAGAGGGCTGATATAAATACTATGCATGCCAGTCTCTCTTAGCTAAGAGTTGAGGAGAGACGGACTACATCACTCCTTCTTTTGATCAGAAACATTATTGTGTTAAATCCCAAATGGTTTGCATAGTCAACTTACACACAGCTCTGACACACACACTTACCCCACCAGACAAGCCACCAGGGATCTTTTCACAGTCCCCAAATCCAGAACAAATTCAAGAAATCGTACAGTATTATATAGAGGCATTACTGCATGGAACTCTGTTCTAGCTCATATTGTTAAAAGTAAACCGCAAACCTGGTTTCAAAAAACAGATAAAGCAACACCTCAAGGCACAACGCCTCTCCCCTATTTGACCTAGGTAGTTTGTGTGTATGTATTGATGTATTGATATGTATTGATAAATTGTAATGTATGTAGTTCTGTCCTTGAGCTGTTGTTTATTAATGCTCTGTAATATTTAATATGTTATGTTTTGTGTGGACTCCAGGAAGAGTAGTTGCTACTTTTGAAACAGCTAATGGGGATCCTAATAAAATACCAAATGAGCCACGTGAAATAAATAAACAGCTTTTTAGATCTCCAATAAATAAACACATTTACAAGCTTCTCTTTTCATGAGTAGGCAAAGATTTTGTGGTTGTGTGTGGTGTGTTCCTGGATGCCAGGAAGTTGTGCAAGCGTTGGTGCAGTGTCCCTTGACCCTGAAACGCTTTCAAAGCATGTTTCATGGTCTGTACAAACCTCTCCGGCCGGCCCGTTGATGATAGGACCCGAGGACCTGAAGTGTTGTATGCTATTCACCTGTAGGAAGGTAGACATCTGCAGTAGTAGACCTCATGAAGGCCACTTGTTATGAGGATCAATGACCACGAGAAACATTCTGTCTTCAAATGTACCTGTGAAGTCGATGTGTATGTGTTGCCACGCCTCCTCTGGTCAATCCCACGGATGAAGAGGTGCAAGTTGAGTTTCATTGCAAACCTTCTGACATGAGGAACATATTTTTGCTTTCTCCTCAATTGCTTCCATCCAATCCAGGCCACCAGAAGTAGCTTTGACCTGAGTGCAGCAGTTTCAACACTGGTTTCCTCAGCGAAGGCCAGAGTAATAACTCTCCTCCCCCACAGAAGACAACTGGACTGTACATCTCAGTTCTCTTGAAAAGGCTTCAGCTTCTGAGCATCTACTGCATTGATGTCCATCACTTCAGATAACACCAGGTTTTTTCTGGCGTTTCTCCACTTTTGTCTGAAGTAGAAGACTCTGGTTTGACCACAGGTGTTGCCGTTCTGACTTGTGGTACTTGATGTTGTAGTTGTGTGCTGACAACAACAAAGCCACCTTTGCATTCTGCTGGCAGCAGTGACGGATTCCTAGTATGTGGTTCATCAGCAGATGATGATCTGTAAGGGTAAACGTCCTCCTGTACAGATACTGGGGAAACTTATGCACTCCAAAAAACAATGCCCAGGCCTCCTCGTTCTATCTGTACGTAGTTCATTTCTGCTTTGTTCAATGTCCGATGCGATAGCGATCGTCTTCTTTTCACCAGAAGGCATGATATGGGACAAAACTGTTCCCACACCGTAGGGACTAGCATGTCAAGCTAGTTGTGCACTGACAGCTCGAAGTACAGTGGCTTAGATTTCAAGTGTGTTTCCTTGGTTTTCACAAATGCTTTGTTTTGTCCATTTCCATGATTTGTCCTGACAAAGCAACTGATGCAGTGGCTTCAGCTTCACTGCTAATCTCAGAATTAAGTGTCCGTATATTTCCGTAGCCCCAGGAAATAATTGAATTGACTCACATTCTCAGGGGCTGGGGCATCCAAGATAGCCATTACCTTAGATGGAGCCTTGTGAAGGTATATGTCGTCGATGATGTGTCCAAGGTATTCAACTGATGATTGGAAGAATGGAAGAATTTGTCCTTGCGAACTCGCAGTCCGTCAATCGCTGTAATGTTTCATGCAAGTTCTGGAGATGGTCCTCTTCATCTTTCCCAGTAACGAGGATGTCATCCAAGTATTCCTCTACTCAAGATCTGCCCTTTGGAACAGTGCTGGTGCACTTGTGATTCTAAACAGTAGATGCCAGTACCTGAAGAGCCCCTTGCTTCATCCACGTGCATCTGCAATTAGACAGAGTTCGATTTTGCTAAACCCCCCCCCCCACAGATGAACCCGCAACAAGGTTGTCGATGTGTGTTAGTCTCCTCGTATCCAGATTCTACCATCCTTCTTAAGGACTGGTACGATGGGTGTAGCCCATCCACTCAAGCTGACTGGCTCCCAGTACTTTGTTCTTGACTAAAGCGTCCAAGTCAGCCTCAACTTTTGGTCTGATAGCATAAGGTACAGGTTTGTCCTTTCAGAAATGTTAGTTTGCTGTCAGGCTTAATGCTAAGCTTCACTGAAATGTCTTTCATGCTCTCCAATAAATAATCCTCCATGTTTCTTTAAGATGACGGTTACAGCCTTAGTCTCCATGTGATGTTGTATGCAACGATGGCCAGCCCAATGTGATTGTCTCCAGCCAAGAATGCCACAGTAGTGATGGGTAGTCTCCATGTGATGTTGTATGCAACGATGGCCAGCTCAGTGTGATTGTCTCCGGCCACGAATGCCACAGTAGTGATGGATAGTCTCCATTTGATGTTGTATGCAACGATGGCCAGCCCAGTGTGATTGTCTCCGGCCACAAATGCCACAGTAGTGATGGATAGTCTCCATGTGATGTTGTATGCAACGATGGCCAGCCCAATGTGATTGTCTCCAGCCACGAATGCCACAGTAGTGATGGGTAGTCTCCATGTGATGTTGTATGCAACGATGGCCAGCCCAGTGTGATTGTCTCCAGCCACGAATGCCACAGTAGTGATGGATAGTCTCCATGTGATGTTGTATGCAACGATGGCCAGCCCAATGTGATTGTCTCCAGCCACGAATGCCACAGTAGTGATGGGTAGTCTCCATGTGATGTTGTATGCAACGATGGCCAGCCCAGTGTGATTGTCTCCAGCCACGAATGCCACAGTAGTGATGGATAGTCTCCATGTGATGTTGTATGCAACGATGGCCAGCCCAGTGTGATTGTCTCCAGCCACGAATGCCACAGTAGTGATGGATAGTCTCCATGTGATGTTGTATGCAACGATGGCCAGCCCAGTGTGATTGTCTCCAGCCACGAATGCCACAGTAGTGATGGATAGTCTGCTTTCATGACGTATAGTGTCAGCTTTTTCAGTTTGTCCGTTTAACTGAACTGTGACATCAGTGATGCCTCTTTCACGGTGACAGATTCACCTGTGTAAGCCTTTAACACGATGTCTAGTATGCTGGATGAAGTGGAAGTCTTTAACATGATGTCTAGTATGCTGGATGAAGTGGAAGTCTTTAATTAACACAATGTCTAATATGCTGGATGAAGTGGAAGTCTTTAACACGATGTCTAGTATGCTGGATGAAGTGGAAGTCTTTAACATGATGTCTAGTATGCTGGATGAAGTGGAAGTCTTTAACATGATGTTTAGTATGCTGGATGAAGTGGAAGTCTTTAATTAACATGATGTCTAGTATGCTGGATGAAGTGGAAGTCTTTAATTAACACAATGTCTAATATGCTGGATGAAGTGGAAGTCTTTAACACGATGTCTAGTATGCTGGATGAAGTGGAAGTCTTTAATTAACACGATGTCTAATATGCTGGATGAAGTGGAAGTCTTTAACACGATGTCTAGTATGCTGGATGAAGTGGAAGTCTTTAACATGATGTCTAGTATGCTGGATAAAGTGGAAGTCTTTAACATGATGTCTAGTATGCTGGATGAAGTGGAAGTCTTTAACATCTAGTATGCTGGATGAAGTGGAAGTCTTTAACATGATGTTTAGTATGCTGGATGAAGTGGAAGTCTTTAACATCTAGTATGCTGGATGAAGTGGAAGTCTTTAACATGATGTCTTGTATGCTGGATGAAGTGGAAGTCTTTAACATGATGTCTAGTATGCTGGATGAAGTGGAAGTCTTTAACATGATGTTTAGTATGCTGGATGAAGTGGAAGTCTTTAACACGATGTCTAGTATGCAGGATGAAGTGGAAGTCTTTAATTAACACGATGTCTAGCATGCTGGATGAAGTGGAAGTCTTTAACATGATGTCTAGTGTGTTGGATGAAGTGGAAGTCTTTAACATGATGTCTAGTATGCTGGATGAAGTGGAAGTCTTTAATTAACATGATGTCTAGTATGCTGGATGAAGTGGAAGTCTTTAATTAACATGATGTCTTGTATGCTGGATGAAGTGGAAGTCTTTAACATGATGTCTAGTATGCTGGATGAAGTGGAAGTCTTTAATTAACACGATGTCTAGTATGCTGGATGAAGTGGAAGTCTTTAACACGATGTCTAGTATGCTGGATGAAGTGGAAGTCTTTAACATGATGTCTAGTATGCTGGATGAAGTGGAAGTCTTTAATTAACATGATGTCTAGTATGCTGGATGAAGTGGAAGTCTTTAATTAACATGATGTCTTGTATGCTGGATGAAGTGGAAGTCTTTAACATGATGTCTAGTATGCTGGATGAAGTGGAAGTCTTTAACATGATGTTTAGTATGCTGGATGAAGTGGAAGTCTTTAACATGATGTCTAGTATGCAGGATGAAGTGGAAGTCTTTAACATGATGTCTAGTATGCTGGATGAAGTGGAAGTCTTTAATTAACATGATGTCTAGTATGCTGGATGAAGTGGAAGTCTTTAATTAACATGATGTCTTGTATGCTGGATGAAGTGGAAGTCTTTAACATGATGTCTAGTATGCTGGATGAAGTGGAAGTCTTTAACACGATGTCTAGTATGCTGGATGAAGTGGAAGTCTTTAACATGATGTTTAGTATGCTGGATGAAGTGGAAGTCTTTAATTAACACGATGTCTAGTATGCTGGATGAAGTGGAAGTCTTTAACACGATGTCTAGTATGCTGGATGAAGTGGAAGTCTTTAATTAACATGATGTCTTGTATGCTGGATGAAGTGGAAGTCTTTAACATGATGTCTAGTATGCTGGATGAAGTGGAAGTCTTTAACATGATGTTTAGTATGCTGGATGAAGTGGAAGTCTTTAACACAATGTCTAGTATGCAGGATGAAGTGGAAGTCTTTAACATGATGTCTAGTATGCTGGATGAAGTGGAAGTCTTTAATTAACATGATGTCTAGTATGCTGGATGAAGTGGAAGTCTTTAATTAACATGATGTCTTGTATGCTGGATGAAGTGGAAGTCTTTAACACAATGTCTAGTATGCTGGATGAAGTGGAAGTCTTTAACATGATGTCTAGTATGCTGGATGAAGTGGAAGTCTTTAACATGATGTCTAGTATGCTGGATAAAGTGGAAGTCTTTAACATGATGTCTAGTATGCTGGATGAAGTGGAAGTCTTTAACATCTAGTATGCTGGATGAAGTGGAAGTCTTTAACATGATGTTTAGTATGCTGGATGAAGTGGAAGTCTTTAACATCTAGTATGCTGGATGAAGTGGAAGTCTTTAACATGATGTCTTGTATGCTGGATGAAGTGGAAGTCTTTAACATGATGTCTAGTATGCTGGATGAAGTGGAAGTCTTTAACATGATGTTTAGTATGCTGGATGAAGTGGAAGTCTTTAACACGATGTCTAGTATGCAGGATGAAGTGGAAGTCTTTAATTAACACGATGTCTAGCATGCTGGATGAAGTGGAAGTCTTTAACATGATGTCTAGTGTGTTGGATGAAGTGGAAGTCTTTAACATGATGTCTAGTATGCTGGATGAAGTGGAAGTCTTTAATTAACATGATGTCTAGTATGCTGGATGAAGTGGAAGTCTTTAATTAACATGATGTCTTGTATGCTGGATGAAGTGGAAGTCTTTAACATGATGTCTAGTATGCTGGATGAAGTGGAAGTCTTTAATTAACACGATGTCTAGTATGCTGGATGAAGTGGAAGTCTTTAACACGATGTCTAGTATGCTGGATGAAGTGGAAGTCTTTAACATGATGTCTAGTATGCTGGATGAAGTGGAAGTCTTTAATTAACATGATGTCTAGTATGCTGGATGAAGTGGAAGTCTTTAATTAACATGATGTCTTGTATGCTGGATGAAGTGGAAGTCTTTAACATGATGTCTAGTATGCTGGATGAAGTGGAAGTCTTTAACATGATGTTTAGTATGCTGGATGAAGTGGAAGTCTTTAACATGATGTCTAGTATGCAGGATGAAGTGGAAGTCTTTAACATGATGTCTAGTATGCTGGATGAAGTGGAAGTCTTTAATTAACATGATGTCTAGTATGCTGGATGAAGTGGAAGTCTTTAATTAACATGATGTCTTGTATGCTGGATGAAGTGGAAGTCTTTAACATGATGTCTAGTATGCTGGATGAAGTGGAAGTCTTTAACACGATGTCTAGTATGCTGGATGAAGTGGAAGTCTTTAACATGATGTTTAGTATGCTGGATGAAGTGGAAGTCTTTAATTAACACGATGTCTAGTATGCTGGATGAAGTGGAAGTCTTTAACACGATGTCTAGTATGCTGGATGAAGTGGAAGTCTTTAATTAACATGATGTCTTGTATGCTGGATGAAGTGGAAGTCTTTAACATGATGTCTAGTATGCTGGATGAAGTGGAAGTCTTTAACATGATGTTTAGTATGCTGGATGAAGTGGAAGTCTTTAACACAATGTCTAGTATGCAGGATGAAGTGGAAGTCTTTAACATGATGTCTAGTATGCTGGATGAAGTGGAAGTCTTTAATTAACATGATGTCTAGTATGCTGGATGAAGTGGAAGTCTTTAATTAACATGATGTCTTGTATGCTGGATGAAGTGGAAGTCTTTAACACAATGTCTAGTATGCTGGATGAAGTGGAAGTCTTTAACATGATGTTTAGTATGCTGGATGAAGTGGAAGTCTTTAATTAACACGATGTCTAGCATGCTGGATGAAGTGGAAGTCTTTAACACGATGTCTAGTATGCTGGCTGAAGTGGAAGTCTTTAATTAACACGATGTCTAGCATGCTGGATGAAGTGGAAGTCTTTAACATGATGTCTAGTGTGTTGGATGAAGTGGAAGTCTTTAACATGATGTCTAGTATGCTGGATGAAGTGGAAGTCTTTAATTAACATGATGTCTAGTATGCTGGATGAAGTGGAAGTCTTTAATTAACATGATGTCTTGTATGCTGGATGAAGTGTAAGTCTTTAACATGATGTCTAGTATGCTGGATGAAGTGGAAGGCTTTAACACGATGTCTAGTATGCTGGATGAAGTGGAAGTCTTTAACATGATGTTTAGTATGCTGGATGAAGTGGAAGTCTTTAATTAACACGATGTCTAGTATGCTGGATGAAGTGGAAGTCTTTAACACGATGTCTAGTATGCTGGATGAAGTGGAAGTCTTTAACATGATGTCTAGTATGCTGGATGAAGTGGAAGTCTTTAATTAACATGATGTCTAGTATGCTGGATGAAGTGGAAGTCTTTAATTAACATGATGTCTTGTATGCTGGATGAAGTGGAAGTCTTTAACATGATGTCTAGTATGCTGGATGAAGTGGAAGTCTTTAACATGATGTTTAGTATGCTGGATGAAGTGGAAGTCTTTAACATGATGTCTAGTATGCAGGATGAAGTGGAAGTCTTTAACACGATGTCTAGTATGCTGGATGAAGTGGAAGTCTTTAACATGATGTTTAGTATGCTGGATGAAGTGGAAGTCTTTAATTAACACGATGTCTAGTATGCTGGATGAAGTGGAAGTCTTTAACACGATGTCTAGTATGCTGGATGAAGTGGAAGTCTTTAACATGATGTCTAGTATGCTGGATGAAGTGGAAGTCTTTAACACGATGTCTAGTATGCAGGATGAAGTGGAAGTCTTTAACATGATGTCTAGTATGCTGGATGAAGTGGAAGTCTTTAATTAACATGATGTCTAGTATGCTGGATGAAGTGGAAGTCTTTAATTAACATGATGTCTTGTATGCTGGATGAAGTGGAAGTCTTTAACATGATGTCTAGTATGCTGGATGAAGTGGAAGTCTTTAACATGATGTTTAGTATGCTGGATGAAGTGGAAGTCTTTAACACAATGTCTAGTATGCAGGATGAAGTGGAAGTCTTTAACATGATGTCTAGTATGCTGGATGAAGTGGAAGTCTTTAATTAACATGATGTCTAGTATGCTGGATGAAGTGGAAGTCTTTAACACGATGTGTAGTATGCTGGCTGAAGTGGAAGTCTTTAACATGATGTTTAGTATGCTGGATGAAGTGGAAGTCTTTAATTAACATGATGTCTTGTATGCTGGATGAAGTGGAAGTCTTTAACACAATGTCTAGTATGCTGGATGAAGTGGAAGTCTTTAACATGATGTTTAGTATGCTGGATGAAGTGGAAGTCTTTAATTAACACGATGTCTAGCATGCTGGATGAAGTGGAAGTCTTTAACACGATGTCTAGTATGCTGGCTGAAGTGGAAGTCTTTAATTAACACGATGTCTAGCATGCTGGATGAAGTGGAAGTCTTTAACACGATGTCTAGTATGCTGGATGAAGTGGAAGTCTTTAATTAACATGATGTCTAGTATGCTGGATGAAGTGGAAGTCTTTAATTAACATGATGTCTTGTATGCTGGATGAAGTGGAAGTCTTTAACATGATGTCTAGTATGCTGGATGAAGTGGAAGTCTTTAATTAACACGATGTCTAGTATGCTGGATGAAGTGGAAGTCTTTAACACGATGTCTAGTATGCTGGATGAAGTGGAAGTCTTTAACATGATGTCTAGTATGCTGGATGAAGTGGAAGTCTTTAATTAACATGATGTCTAGTATGCTGGATGAAGTGGAAGTCTTTAATTAACATGATGTCTTGTATGCTGGATGAAGTGGAAGTCTTTAACATGATGTCTAGTATGCTGGATGAAGTGGAAGTCTTTAACATGATGTTTAGTATGCTGGATGAAGTGGAAGTCTTTAACATGATGTCTAGTATGCAGGATGAAGTGGAAGTCTTTAACATGATGTCTAGTATGCTGGATGAAGTGGAAGTCTTTAATTAACATGATGTCTAGTATGCTGGATGAAGTGGAAGTCTTTAATTAACATGATGTCTTGTATGCTGGATGAAGTGGAAGTCTTTAACATGATGTCTAGTATGCTGGATGAAGTGGAAGTCTTTAACACGATGTCTAGTATGCTGGATGAAGTGGAAGTCTTTAACATGATGTTTAGTATGCTGGATGAAGTGGAAGTCTTTAATTAACACGATGTCTAGTATGCTGGATGAAGTGGAAGTCTTTAACACGATGTCTAGTATGCTGGATGAAGTGGAAGTCTTTAATTAACATGATGTCTTGTATGCTGGATGAAGTGGAAGTCTTTAACATGATGTCTAGTATGCTGGATGAAGTGGAAGTCTTTAACATGATGTTTAGTATGCTGGATGAAGTGGAAGTCTTTAACACAATGTCTAGTATGCAGGATGAAGTGGAAGTCTTTAACATGATGTCTAGTATGCTGGATGAAGTGGAAGTCTTTAATTAACATGATGTCTAGTATGCTGGATGAAGTGGAAGTCTTTAATTAACATGATGTCTTGTATGCTGGATGAAGTGGAAGTCTTTAACACAATGTCTAGTATGCTGGATGAAGTGGAAGTCTTTAACATGATGTTTAGTATGCTGGATGAAGTGGAAGTCTTTAATTAACACGATGTCTAGCATGCTGGATGAAGTGGAAGTCTTTAACACGATGTCTAGTATGCTGGCTGAAGTGGAAGTCTTTAATTAACACGATGTCTAGCATGCTGGATGAAGTGGAAGTCTTTAACATGATGTCTAGTGTGTTGGATGAAGTGGAAGTCTTTAACATGATGTCTAGTATGCTGGATGAAGTGGAAGTCTTTAATTAACATGATGTCTAGTATGCTGGATGAAGTGGAAGTCTTTAATTAACATGATGTCTTGTATGCTGGATGAAGTGTAAGTCTTTAACATGATGTCTAGTATGCTGGATGAAGTGGAAGGCTTTAACACGATGTCTAGTATGCTGGATGAAGTGGAAGTCTTTAACATGATGTTTAGTATGCTGGATGAAGTGGAAGTCTTTAATTAACACGATGTCTAGTATGCTGGATGAAGTGGAAGTCTTTAACACGATGTCTAGTATGCTGGATGAAGTGGAAGTCTTTAACATGATGTCTAGTATGCTGGATGAAGTGGAAGTCTTTAATTAACATGATGTCTAGTATGCTGGATGAAGTGGAAGTCTTTAATTAACATGATGTCTTGTATGCTGGATGAAGTGGAAGTCTTTAACATGATGTCTAGTATGCTGGATGAAGTGGAAGTCTTTAACATGATGTTTAGTATGCTGGATGAAGTGGAAGTCTTTAACATGATGTCTAGTATGCAGGATGAAGTGGAAGTCTTTAACACGATGTCTAGTATGCTGGATGAAGTGGAAGTCTTTAACATGATGTTTAGTATGCTGGATGAAGTGGAAGTCTTTAATTAACACGATGTCTAGTATGCTGGATGAAGTGGAAGTCTTTAACACGATGTCTAGTATGCTGGATGAAGTGGAAGTCTTTAACATGATGTCTAGTATGCTGGATGAAGTGGAAGTCTTTAACACGATGTCTAGTATGCAGGATGAAGTGGAAGTCTTTAACATGATGTCTAGTATGCTGGATGAAGTGGAAGTCTTTAATTAACATGATGTCTAGTATGCTGGATGAAGTGGAAGTCTTTAATTAACATGATGTCTTGTATGCTGGATGAAGTGGAAGTCTTTAACATGATGTCTAGTATGCTGGATGAAGTGGAAGTCTTTAACATGATGTTTAGTATGCTGGATGAAGTGGAAGTCTTTAACACAATGTCTAGTATGCAGGATGAAGTGGAAGTCTTTAACATGATGTCTAGTATGCTGGATGAAGTGGAAGTCTTTAATTAACATGATGTCTAGTATGCTGGATGAAGTGGAAGTCTTTAACACGATGTGTAGTATGCTGGCTGAAGTGGAAGTCTTTAACATGATGTTTAGTATGCTGGATGAAGTGGAAGTCTTTAATTAACATGATGTCTTGTATGCTGGATGAAGTGGAAGTCTTTAACACAATGTCTAGTATGCTGGATGAAGTGGAAGTCTTTAACATGATGTTTAGTATGCTGGATGAAGTGGAAGTCTTTAATTAACACGATGTCTAGCATGCTGGATGAAGTGGAAGTCTTTAACACGATGTCTAGTATGCTGGCTGAAGTGGAAGTCTTTAATTAACACGATGTCTAGCATGCTGGATGAAGTGGAAGTCTTTAACACGATGTCTAGTATGCTGGATGAAGTGGAAGTCTTTAATTAACACGATGTCTAATATGCTGGATGAAGTGGAAGTCTTTAACATGATGTCTAGTGTGTTGGATGAAGTGGAAGTCTTTAACATGATGTCTAGTATGCTGGATGAAGTGGAAGACTTTAACATGATGTCTAGTTTGCTGGATGAAGTGGAAGTCTTTAATTAACACGATGTCTTGTATGCTGGATTAAGTGGAAGTCTTTAACATGATTTCTAGTATGCTGGATGAAGTGGAAGTCTTTAATTAACACGATGTCTAGTATGCTGGATGAAGTGGAAGTCTTTAATTAATACGATGTCTAGTATGCTGGCTGAAGTGGAAGGTGTTGCAGTGTCTTTCTGTAGATTGTGTCTGACACAAGATACAGCTGCCCCTGTGTCGATCAGAGTATGTGGTCTGAAATCCCACTCATCGCTCACGGGGTACGCTCACGGGGTACGCTCACGGGGTATGCTCACGGGGTACGCTCCGGCACTCAACGTCCTTACAGATGGAAAAAAATGCAACATGAAAATCTCGATTTAACCAACACCCATCTATTTTTGTTACTTTTGTTACTACTTGGTTTTGAAGTATTGAAACCGTATGTTTTAAATGAAAAGTATTTACATAACCAACATGAAGAGGTGACTGTAAGAGGCGCTCGTCATTTCAAATAGTCTGCATGTCATATTAAACAGCATATAAACACTCTAAATAGGTCAGGAGACAAACAGGAGACAAACAGGGAGACTAAGAGAGAAAATGATTATTTAGGCTATATTATTTAGATTATTTGAAGGCTATAGCTTACAAATAGTTCACTTGTGAAGCATTTGTGAGTGTGATACACTTGGCTGGCAGAGACATTAAGTGCTCATCATTTAATTTTGTGTTGTTGTTGTATTAAATCATTATACTATATATAAGTTGTGCATATAGGCTGTGACTTAGAATTAAATACAAATTAAACAAAAAATGCAATAGATATTTGTTTTGTTTAGTTTGTTGTCAATAGATTTTTTGAAACAGAAGTCTGTTTTTTTTTCTCTGATATGCACTGTCAACTATGGGACCTTATATAGACAGGTGTGTGCCTTTTCAAATCATATCCAATCAACTGAATTTACCACAGGTGGACTGAAAATCTAGTTTTAGAAACATCTCAAGGATGATCAATGGGAAACAGGATGCACCTGAGCTCAATTTCAAGTCTCATAGCCAAGGGTCTGAATACTGAGATATAATAAGGTATTTCTGTTTCTGTAGTGATGCCTCTAGCCCTGAGATGCAGTGACTTTACCACTGTGCCACTTGGAGCCCTATTCTACTGTACTCTACTTTACTGCACTGTGGAAATACTGAAAGGACACAGTTCACCAAAACCACTAGTCATTGCTAAAATGTTTAGGTTCAAGAGAAGAAATCAGGAAGAGGGAGAATCAGTGACAATGCTTGGCTGCTGTATTAACTACCAGAGCACTGTGAGTTTAACGGTGTTCTTTATTACACCTTTACAGACAGACTAGTATTTGGGCTAAACTACAAGCATTTCGCTACACTCGCATTAACATCTGCTAACCATGTGTATGTGACAAATACAATTTGATTTGAACATTTGATTTGATTTATTATCATCTGTTCTGTCTTGACTGTAGCAGGTTGCGTAGCAAAATAAATATATATATATATATATATATATATAAAAATCAAATGTATTCACAGTTCAGACCTGTATGAGCGCCACTGCTCAATACTTCCATCAAACTGTCCAATGTTTCCAACAATTTCAGCCATTTTACGTTTCTCAAAAGGCTCCTGATTGTCACTCGGTTTTGTCCTCAACCACTGCAACGTGCTGTTCTGCCACGGCAATATTTTCCTCAGTGACGTGATCTTCACCCACTGATGTTTCATCATCAATTTCGCTAAATTAGCAGTTTTTTTAAATTCCAATGTTCGTCTTTAACAGTTGAATAAATGTAATTTCCTTTACTCACTCTATATTCCTCCCTTTTTAATCACCTTGTTTTCCCGCTCCGACGTCCGTCTCTAATGTGAATGGAAATCTACAAATCAAGCATGAATGAATCTTTAGGCCGAAGTATATTTCATTGGTTTGTATTACAACAGTCAACCTCTCAAAAGGCCTACTTGGCATATTTTATAGTTCTCTAGTCTCTAGTTATGTCATGCTGAGGGAGGTACAAGGGGACCGAGGTGAGGTCTCTCTCTGTGTGTGTGTGTGTGTGTGCTTGTGCGTGCATGCGCGCGTGTGTGTGAGTGCGTGTGCGTTCGTGCATGTGTCTGATGAGGAGGGGAAGGTTTATTCATATGATTTACCATATGATTGGTTGTTCACTTTGACATGTACACCCACATGTAACATTATAACTTATCAGACATTACAGGAAATGACGCCATCTGTTTAATGAATATTGACTTTTGGAGATAAATGCACCTGTTGAAGGGTTGACGTTCATTAGTGTTTTAATCAATAGCCGCCAGATGTGATGATGTGGTGCTATGTGCTGCTGCCGCAACGTGGAGCTATGCGGATGTTCATAAGGATATGTTTCGTCTGAGAGATAGCTACATGCATAGGTCGAATTTACAATTGTGGGTATAGCATATAATTTAATCTTCTAATAATATAGCCTACCCATTTATGCTAATTTGAATGAATGACTGACAATTTCCTTATTTGTTTAGGCAGATATTGTTATATTCGTTGACAGATTGTTCATGGAGTGTGATTGTGAATTTAGCGCATTACCTTACACAGGAGGGACATGGAAAGAAACATATCAACATTTAGGTTGTATTGTAAATCCCTAAAGCAGCGGGCTGCGCTGTCCCCGTGAAGCTGAACACACACAGCATTCCTTCCTCAACTCTTAGTTGTTCTAGTTTCCAAGCGCTCTGTTCCGTTCATGCACCAGCAATAGGTAAGACAACATTGACACTCGTGTTTATGCACAGGTGTATTGTGTTTGTACAGAGATAGTCGCCTTACCTTACTCTGCCGTTTGAATTCGTTCTGGACAACACTAATGACAGGAATCTGAAGCGCTGACGCGATGAATTCCAACTTCACCAGGTCGTCCCTGGTCTGAGGGAAAGCCATCATAGCAGAAACTCCTTGGACTATAACAGTATGACAAACACTCTGCAGAAACGACATGGGGTCTTCACACACAGGGGTAGGGGAAGATGAGAAGGAGAAAGCGGGTAATTCCCCGAGCCCCGCTTCCACAGCCATCACCAACTCCAGTGAGAGATTATATGGTAACAAACCGACCATGCGGTTTAACGTCTCCATGGCTAATATGATAGAATCTCTTGGCATAAACACACGACTCCCGCTCTCCACCTGTTTGTACATATTTTTACTTTTTGACCCCCTGTCCCTTTGTTGGTTGTTCCCCGTGCCTTTAGTCCTTAGGCTGCGTAAACCGTGGTCATTAACACTTTTGGTAATCTTTTCCAACTGTCTCTCCGCTGCCTCCCTCGAGCCTCCGTCCGTGTCCCATTCATCCACGGGGACAAGGGGTTCTTTCTTGCCCCTGAAGGTGGGATCGTGATTGAAGAGCCGTGGCTGTAGGTGCAGAGCCCCGACGCGCACCGTGTGTCCAATCCGTTTGAGAATCTGACAGGGCTGCGGGTGGGAGAGAGATTCTGGAATCAGAAAGCAGAGCAGCACCGTGCATGGTGCGAGAAAAGGAAGCCGCGCAAACCGACTGAACGTACTCCAGATCCCGAGACCCGTCATTACTCAGACCAGAGCCTTCCAACCACACCGAAACACTGAGTTCCACTCGTTCCCCTGCCCCCCTGTTATGTCCCCGCGCAGCGCCAGTTAGATATCCGCTCCCTTCTAATAAATATCCCGGACAGAGCGAAGTTGTGCGCTTTTTCACCAACAGGCGCGAGTGCGGACACAACTCGTGCACAGACACAGAAATCTACACCACAAATGCGGATTTTCATGTTCAAAGCTTTTCATTTTATATATATATAAAAATCGAATTATAGAACATATCGAGTATTCCGTTTGGTTTCACATATCCATCCCAATGTAGGTCAATGGAAAACAACACAAAAAATAACATTTGTGAATGATGGACACAAGCTACTGCACATGATTATAGTTATGTTATTAGTCATATCCATGACTTATAGTAAGGTTCTCTCTCAACTTCCGTTTGTAAAATAAATATACTTCCCAAAATGTATTGCAATATCATCTATTTGATCTTGAGAAAAAACCATCTGGTATTCCCGTTCTCCTCTGTCTCTCTCCGTTCTCCTCTGTCCCTCCGTCACTCTCCGAATATCCGCGCTCTTAACCCTGAGACCATGCGCTTTACGGTAAAAATGGAAACCGTAATTTCCGGGCATACTGCAGCTGAAAAAAGAAAAACTACAGTCACTCTCCCTCATCATGAGTATGTTTCAAGGATCCAAACACATTCAATTACACTCTGCATTCGTGTGTGTGTGTTTATTTTCTCCTAGAGTTTTTAAGGTGTTTGTAAAAACGAAATATTTCACTATTAAGGCTAATTATAGTGCATATGATAGCAAAGCTACAGATGCCAGGTCTGAATTAATTTATCCTGCTGTTGTAGCATTTTTCCTGCACAGTAGGAAATGAAAACTTGTGGTGTATTCAAGATTTAAAAAGGCTTTTAAAGTTTGTAATTTCCACTTTTACAATTCAGACTTTAATCCACCTACTAATTCACACATGTTGCTGCAGGATTATTTTTCTGCTTTGTAAATCTGGGTCAAATTATGATACTTCATCTGTAGGCCCTCTTGAGGTCAGGTAATATGATATTTGTGATGGTCTGCCAAGAGGTCTAGTAGAGTAAGTGAAGAACCTGCTTAGTCTGAATGGTTATTCAGATACATGGTATGCCTAATGTTCCTCTTAACATCCTGCCCAGGGGTATACTTCTACATCAAGCTGCCTCATGCAGAAACAGCTCCTGCCCTATGGCCCATTTGGCCCGGACAAGGCTACTTTTTAATGCTCATCTCAGTAAGGACAGATGGACAATCCAAGGAAGGAGATATCAGATGATTGATTGCTCTAATCGATCTCACATTTAGAACCATGAGGTGAAAAGCTGACTAGTAATATGCAGAGAAAAATATGTAAAATAGTGACCGGCCAGGCAAACTATTAAACAAACAGAAAAATGCATACGAGGAGTTGTGGTGACGGTGATGGTGATACATTAAAAATAATGACATAAGAGAGGAGAGGAGGAGGAGAGGAGAGGAGAGGAGGGTAGAGGAGAGGAGATGAGAGGAGAGGAGAGAGGAGAGGAGAGGAGAGGAGAGGAGAGGAGAGGAGAGGAGAGGAGAGGAGAGGAGAGGAGAGGAGAGGAGAGGAGAGGAGAGGAGAGGAGAGGAGAGGAGAGGAGAGGAGAGAGGAGAGGAGAGGAGAGGAGAGGAGAGGAGAGGAGAGGAGAGGAGAGGAGAGGAGAGGAGAGGAGAGGAGAGGAGAGGGAGAGGAGAGGAGAGGAGAGGAGAGATGGGACAGGAGAAGAGAAAGAGAGGAGAGAAGAGAGGAGAGGATAGGGAGTGAAGAGAGAGGAGAGAGGATGGGGAGAGAGAAGAGAATGTAGAGGAGAGAGAAGAGAGGAGAGGAGAGAGAAGAGAGAGAGGAGAGAAGAGAAGAGAAGAGAAGAGAAGAGAAGAGAAGAGAAGAGAAGAGAAGAGAAGAGAAGAGAAGAGAAGAGAAGAGGAGAGAAGACAGGAGAAGAGAGGAGAGGAGGAGACAGGAGATGAGGGAGGAAAGTATTAAAGAAGAGAAGAGAAAGGAAAGGAGAAGAGAGGAGAGGAGAGAGGACAGGAGAAGAGAGGAGAGGAGGAGACAGGAGATGAGGGAGGAAAGGATTTAAGAAGAGAAGAGAGAGGACAGGAGAAGAGAGGAGAGGAGAAGAGAAGAGAGGAGAGGAGAAGAGAGGAGAGGAGAGAGGACAGGATTAAAGAAGAGAAGAGAGGACAGGAGAAGATAGGAGAGTAGAGGACAGGTGAAAACAAAAGTAGGGGAGAAGAGAAGAGATTAGAGGAGATTAGAGGAGAGAGGACAGCAGAGGAGAAGTGAGGACAGAATCAAATCAATGTATTTGCCACTTGCTTGGTAAACAACAGGTGGAGACTAACAATGCAGAGTAAAGATCAAATCAAATAATAATAATAACATGGCTATATACAGGGAGTACCAGGTAATAACATGGCTATATACAGGGAGTACCAGGTAATAACTTGGCTATATACAGGGAGTACCAGGTAATAACATGGCTGTATACAGGGAGTACCAGGTAATAACATGGTTATATACAGGAAGTACCAGGTAATAACATGGCTGTATACAGGAGTACCAGGTAATAACATGGCTATATACAGGGGGTACCAGGTAATAACATGTTTATATACAGGAAGTACCAGGTAATAACATGGCTATATACAGGAGTACCAGGTAATAACATGGCTATATACAGGAGTACCAGGTAATAACTTGGCTATATACAGGAGTACCAGGTAATAACATGGCTGTATACAGGCAGTACCAGGTAATAACATGGTTATATACAGGAAGTACCAGGTAATAACATGGCTGTATACAGGGAGTACCAGGTAATAACTTGGCTATATACAGGGAGTACCAGGTAATAACATGGCTGTATACAGGGAGTACCAGGTAATAACATGGTTATATACAGGAAGTACCAGGTAATAACATGGCTGTATACAGGGAGTACCAGGTAATAACATGGCTGTATACAGGGAGTACCAGGTAATAACATGGCTATGTACAGGGAGTACCAGGTAATAGCATGGCTATACACAAGGAGTACCAGTACTGAGTCAATGTGCAGGGGTACCAGGTAATAACATGGCTATAAACACACGGTGTACCAGTACTGAGTCAATGTGAAGTACAAGTAACTTGGTTATATACAGCAGAATAAAGGGAGCAGTAGCAGCAGAATATGTGGAACACAGTGTGTGGGTAGAGTCCAATGTGGTGGGTAGACCCCAGTATGGTTGTAGAGTTCAGCATGTGGGTGGAGTCCATGTGTGGGGCAGAATCCAGTGTGTGGGTAGAGTTCAGTGTGTGGGTAGAGTCCAGTGTGTGGGTTGAGTTCAGTGTGTGGGTAGAGTCCAGTGTGTGGGTAGAGTTCAGTGTGTTGGGTAGAGTCCAGTGTGTGGGTTTGGTTCCGTGTGTGGGTAGAGTCCAGTGTGTGGGTAGAGTCCAGTGTGTTGGGTAGAGTCCAGTGTGTGGGAAGAGTCCCGTGTGTTGGTAGAGTCCACTGTGTTGGGTAGAGTCCAGTGTGTTGGGTAGAGTCCAGTGTGTTGGGTAGAGTCCAGTGTGTTGGGTAGAGTCCAGTGTGTGGGTGTAGTTCACGGTGTTTGGTAGAGTGGGTAGACTCCAGTGAATAGGTAGAGTCCAGTGTGTGGGTAGAGTCCAGTGTGTTGGGTAGAGTCTAGTGTGTAGGTAGAGTTCAGTGTGTGGGTAGAGTCCAGTGTGTGGGTACAGTTCAGTGTGTGGGTAGAGTCCAGTGTGTGGGTAGAGTTCAGTGTGTGGGTATGGTCCAGTGTGTGTGTAGAGTTCTGTTTGTTGGGTAGAGTTCAGTGTGTGGGTAGAGTCCAGTGAGTGTGTACAGTTCAGTGTGTTGAGTAGAGTCCAGTGTGTGGGTAGAGTCCAGTGTGTTGGTAGAGTCCACTGTGTTGGGTAGAGTCCAGTGTGTGGGTAGAGTCCAGTGTGTTGGGTAGAGTCCAGTGTGTTGGGTAGAGTCCAGTGTGTGGGTGTAGTTCAAGGTGTTTGGTAGAGTGGGTAGATTCCAGTGAATAGGTAGATACCAGTGTGTGGGTAGAGTGCAGTGTGTGGGTAGAGTCAAGCGTGTGGGTAGTGTCCGGTGTGTGGTCAGTGTCCAGTGTGTGGGTAGAGTCCAGTGTGTGGGTAGAGTCCAGTGTGTGGGTAGAGTCCAGTGTGTGGTCAGTGTCCAGTGTGTGGGTAGTCTCCAGCGTGGGGGTAGAGTTCAATGTGTGGGTAGAGTTCAGCGTGTGGGTAGAGTCTTGTGTGTGGCTGGAATTCATAATGTCCAGTGTATGTTAGTAGCGCTGAGTTCGTGGGCATAGTCCAGAGTGTGTTTGAGAGTTGAGCTTAAGGGTTTAATCCAGTGTGTGGGTAGAGTCTGGTGTGTGGGTAGAGTTTAGTGTGGGGTAGAGTCTGGTGTGTGGGTAGAGTCTGGTGTGTGGGTAGAGTCTGGTGTGTGGGTAGAGTTTAGTGTGGGGTAGTGTTCAGTTTGTGAGTAGAGTTCATTGTGGGGTATGTTCCAGAATGTGTTTTTAGAATTGAGTGGGTGGTGTTTGTCCAGCGTGTGGGTAGAGTACATTCTTTGGGTAGGTTGCAGTGTGTGGGTAGAGTCCAGTGTGGGGGTGAGTTCAGTGTGTGGGTAGAGTCAAGCGTGTGGGTAGTGTCCGGTGTGTGGGCAGTGTCCAGTGTGTGGGTAGAGTTCAGTGTGTGGGTAGTGTCCGGTGTGTGGTCAGTGTCCAGTGTGTGGGTAGAGTCAAGCGTGTGGGTAGTGTCCGGTGTGTGGTCAGTGTCCAGTGTGTGGGTAGAGTCCAGTGTGTGGGTAGAGTCCAGTGTGTGGGTAGAGTTCAGTGTGTGGGCAGAGTGCAGTGTGTGGATAGATTCCAGCGTGTGGGTAGAGTCCAGTTGGAGGGTAGAGTCCAGTGTGTGGGTGTAGTTCACGGTGTTTGGTAGAGTGGGTAGACTCCAGTGAATAGGTAGAGTCCAGTGTGTGGGTAGAGTCCAGTGTGTTGGGTAGAGTCTAGTGTGGGTAGAGTTCAGTGTGTGGGTAGAGTCCAGTTGGAGGGTAGAGTCCAGTGTGTGGGTAGAGTCCAGTGTGGGTAGAGTTCAGTGTGTGGGTAGAGTCCAGTGAGTGGGTAGTCTCCAGTGTGTGGATAGAGTCCAGTGTGGGTAGAGTCCAGTGTGTTGGTAGAGTCCACTGTGTTGGGTAGAGTCCAGTGTGTTGGGTAGAGTCCAGTGTGTGGGAAGAGTCCCGTGTGTTGGTAGAGTCCACTGTGTTGGGTAGAGTCCAGTGTGTTGGGTAGAGTATTGTGTGTTGGGGAGAGTCCAGTGTGTTGGGTAGAGTCCAGTGTGTTGGGTAGAGTCCAGTGTGTGGGTGTAGTTCACGGTGTTTGGTAGAGTGGGTAGACTCCAGTGAATAGGTAGAGTCCAGTGTGTGGGTAGAGTCCAGTGTGTTGGGTAGAGTCTAGTGTGGGTAGAGTTCAGTGTGTGGGTAGAGTCCAGTTGGAGGGTAGAGTCCAGTGTGTGGGTAGAGTCCAGTGTGGGTAGAGTTCAGTGTGTGGGTAGAGTCCAGTGAGTGGGTAGTCTCCAGTGTGTGGATAGAGTCCAGTGTGGGTAGAGTCCAGTGTGTTGGTAGAGTCCACTGTGTTGGGTAGAGTCCAGTGTGTTGGGTAGAGTCCAGTGTGTGGGAAGAGTCCCGTGTGTTGGTAGAGTCCACTGTGTTGGGTAGAGTCCAGTGTGTTGGGTAGAGTATTGTGTGTTGGGGAGAGTCCAGTGTGTTGGGTAGAGTCCAGTGTGTTGGGTAGAGTCCAGTGTGTGGGTGTAGTTCACGGTGTTTGGTAGAGTGGGTAGACTCCAGTGAATAGGTAGAGTCCAGTGTGTGGGTAGAGTCCAGTGTGTTGGGTAGAGTCTAGTGTGTAGGTAGAGTTCAGTGTGTGGGTAGAGTCCAGTGTGTGGGTACAGTTCAGTGTGTGGGTAGAGTCCAGTGTGTGGGTAGAGTTCAGTGTGTGGGTATGGTCCAGTGTGTGTGTAGAGTTCTGTGTGTTGGGTAGAGTTCAGTGTGTGGGTAGAGTCCAGTGTGTGGGTAGAGTCCAGTGAGTGTGTACAGTTCAGTGTGTTGAGTAGAGTCCAGTGTCAAATCAAATCAAATCAAATCAAATTTTATTTGTCACATACACATGGTTAGCAGATGTTAATGCGAGTGTAGCGAAATGCTTGTGCTTCTAGTTCCGACAATGCAGTAATAACGAACAAGTAATCTAACTAACAATTCCAAAAAAAAACTACTGTCTTATACACAGTGTAAGGGGATAAAGAATATGTACATAAGGATATATGAATGAGTGATGGTACAGAGCAGCATAGGCAAGATACAGTAGATGGTATCGAGTACAGTATATGCATATGAGATGAGTATGTAAACCAAGTGGCATAGTTAAAGTGGCTAGTGATACATGTATTACATAAGGATGCAGTCGATGATATAGAGTACAGTATCTACGTATGCATATGAGATGAATAATGTAGGGTAAGTAACATTATATAAGGTAGCATGTGGGTAGAGTCCAGTGTGTTGGTAGAGTCCACTGTGTTGGGTAGAGTCCAGTGTGTGGGTAGAGTCCAGTGTGTTGGGTAGAGTCCAGTGTGTTGGGTAGAGTCCAGTGTGTGGGTGTAGTTCAAGGTGTTTGGTAGAGTGGGTAGATTCCAGTGAATAGGTAGATACCAGTGTGTGGGTAGAGTGCAGTGTGTGGGTAGAGTCAAGCGTGTGGGTAGTGTCCGGTGTGTGGTCAGTGTCCAGTGTGTGGGTAGAGTCCAGTGTGTGGGTAGAGTCCAGTGTGTGGGTAGAGTCCAGTGTGTGGTCAGTGTCCAGTGTGTGGGTAGTCTCCAGCGTGGGGGTAGAGTTCAATGTGTGGGTAGAGTTCAGCGTGTGGGTAGAGTCCAGTGTGTGGTCAGTGTCCAGTGTGTGGGTAGTCTCCAGCGTGGGGGTAGAGTTCAGCGTGTGGGTAGAGGATATTCCTGTCTAGGCTGGCGCCCCCCACGGGTTTGTGCCGTAGGGGTGATCTTCATGTGCTATACTCGGCCTTGTCTCAGGGTAGGAGGTTGGTGGTTGAAGATATCCTTCTAGTGGTGTGGGCGCTGTGCTTTGGCAAAGTGGGTGGGGCTATATCCTGCCTGGTTGGCCACAGTGTCTCCCGACCCCTCCTGTCCCAGCCTCCAGTATTTATGCTGCAATAGTTTATGTCGGGGGGGGGGTGCTAGGGTCAGTCTGTTATATCTGGAGTATTTCTCCTGTCTTATCCGGTGGCCTGTGTGAATTTTAGTATGCTCCTTCTAATCTCTCTCCCTCCCCTCTCGGAGGACCTGAGCCCTGGGACCTTGCCTCAGGACTACCTAGCTTGATGACTCCTTGCTATCCCCAGTTGTGCTGGTGCTCCAGTTTCAACTGCTCTGCCTGCGGCTATGGAACCCTGACCTGTTCACCGGACGTGCTACTTTTTCCCAGACCTGTTGTTTTCAACTCTCTCTCTCTCTCTATCGCACCTGCTGTCTCTAACTATTAATGCTCAGCTAAGAAATGCCACCTGTCATGTACTCCTGAGGTGCTGACCTGTTGCACCTTCTACAACCACTGTGATTATTCTTATTATTTGACCCTGCTGGTCATCTATGAACATTTGAACATCTTGGCCATGTTCTGTTATAATCTCCACCCGGCACAGCCAGAAGAGGACTGGCCACCCCTCATAGCCTGGTTCCTCTCTAGGTTTCTAATCTCCACCCGGCACAGCCAGAAGAGGACTGGCCACCCCTCATAGCCTGGTTCCTCTCTAGGTTTCTAATCTCCACCCGGCACAGCCAGAAGAGGACTGGCCACCCCTCATAGCCTGGTTCCTCTCTAGGTTTCTAATCTCCACCCGGCACAGCCAGAAGAGGACTGGCCACCCCTCATAGCCTGGTTCCTCTCTAGGTTTCTAATCTCCACCCGGCACAGCCAGAAGAGGACTGGCCACCCCTCATAGCCTGGTTCCTCTCTAGGTTTCTAATCTCCACCCGGCACAGCCAGAAGAGGACTGGCCACCCCTCATAGCCTGGTTCCTCTCTAGGTTTCTTTCTCAGGAGATTTTCCTTTTTTTTCTCTCTATTTTTTCTGTTTGGGGTTTTAGGCTGGGGGGTTTCTGTATAGCACTTTGTGACATTGGCTGATGTAAAAAGGGCTTTATAAATACATTTGATTGATTGATTGATGTACTCGGCTGTAAACACTACCCTCTGTAGCGCCTTGCAGTCGAATACCATGCAGTTGCCATACTATGTGGTGATGCAGCCAGCCAAGATGCTCTCAATGGTAATGCTGTAGACTTTCTGACCCATGCCAAAAGTTTTCAGCCTCCTGAGGCGCCCTCGTCTGCCTTGCCCTCATCAGAACTGTGTGGGTGTGTGTACCATCATAGGTCCTTAGTGATGTGGACACCAAGGAACTTGAAGTTCTCGACCAGCTCCAGTACACCCCTGTGGATGGGGGTGGGCGTGCTCACCCTTCTGTTTCCGGTTGTCCATGATCAGCTCCTTTTTCTTGCTGAATTTGAGGGAGAGGTTGTTGGCCTGGCACCACACTGCCAGGTTTCTGACCTATAAACTGCACGGTCGTCATCGATGATCAGTACGATCAACGTCGTGTCGTCAGTAAACTTAATGATGGTGTTGGAGTCGTGCGTGGCCACACAGTCGTGGGTGAACAGAGAGTACAGGAGGGGTCTAAGCACACACCCCTGTGGGGCTCCAGTGTTGACGATCAACGTGGCAGATGTGTTGTTACCTATACTTACCAGCTGTGGGGGTGGCCCATTAGGTAGTCCAGGATCCAGTTGCAGGGGGCGGTGTTTAGTCCCAAGGTCCTTAGCGATGAGCTTGGAGGAGACGTGTTGAACGCTGAGCTGTAATCAATGGATATTCTCACGTACTGTATGTAATTTAGAGGCCGACCGATTATGATTTTTCAACGCCGATACCGGTACCGATTAATCGGCCGATTTTTAAAATGTATTTGTAATTATGACAATTACAACAATACTGAATGAACACTTGTTTGAACTTAATATAATACATCAATAAAATCAATTTAGCCTCAAATAAATAATTAAACATGTTCAATTTGGTTTAAATAATGCAAAAACAAAGTGTTGGAGAAGAAAGTAAAAGTGCAATATGTGCCATGTAAGAAAGCTAACATTTAAGTTTCTTGCTCAGAACATGAGAACATATGAAAGCTGGTGGTTCCTTTTAACATGAGTCTTCAATATTCCCAGTTATTAAGAAGTTTTAAATTGTAGTTATTATAGGAATTATAGGACTATTTCACTCTATACCATTTGTATTTCATATGCCTTTGACTATTGGACGTTCTTATAGGCACTTTAGTATTGCCAGTGTAACATGTCGTGGAAATTTCCTCTATTTACCAAATCATGGGAGCAAACCACACACACAAGTCAGAGTTAGTTATCAAAGTCCATCTTTAATTATATGAGCTCTATCACAATCCGGTGACTCTCAGGTAATTCAGTGTCTCTCAGTGAATTCTCTGAGAGCCCCTTCCACATTGCAATAGCCTTTTGACTTTCAACAGTTCAGTATCTCTAATGAAAAGTTGAGAGTCCCCCCATAATGGCAAAATGGGATCCTTTATAGCAAAGATCACACATAGTCAGACAGCATAGACATAATAAATCGTTCAGCTTTGTCTCCTTACTCAAACCCAGAACCATAAACCAATCCTCCATATCAACAGGCATATATCAAATTGTCATTTAGATACAACCCACTCTAAATACAACCAACCCTGGACAAACTCACGGAGACACACTGAACTGGCACACAGACATTGTGGAGTCAAAAGATATGTTTACACATGATGATACTTTGACCTCTCCCCTCTCTGCGGCCCCTGCAACTTAGTCTTGACATAGAACAGATACTGCAAACCCTGCCACAGTATTATACAAAAATAACATTCTCAATGAGAAGTAATTTACACACATTTGATGAATATAAAACATCTTACATATGTTACCAACAAATTCTGAATCTCCCACGACAAACAGTACAGCTTCCGTCCCTCTCCTCGCTCCTCCCTGGGCTCGAACCAGGAACACATCGACAACAGCCACCCTCGAAGCACTGTTACCCATGCAGAGCAAGGGGAATAACTACTCCAAGTCTCAGAGCGAGTGACGTTTGAAACGCTATTAGTGCGCACCCCGCTAACTAGCTAGCCATTTCACTTCGGTTACACCAGCCTCATCTCGGGAGTTGATAAGCTTGAGGTCATAAACAGCGTAATGCTTGACGCACAATAAAGAGCTGCTGGCAAAACACACGGAAGTGCTGTTTGAATGAATGCTTACGAGCCTGCTGCTGCCTACCTCCGCTCAGTCAGATACTTGTATGCTTGTATGCTCAGTCAGATTATATGCAACGCAGGACACGGTAGATAAACTAGTAATTTCATCAACCATGTTTAGTTAACTAGTGATTATGATTGATTGATTGTTTTTTATAAGATAAGTTTAATGATAGCTAGCAACTTACCTTGGCTTACGGCATTCGCGTAACAGGCTCCTTGTCGAGTGCAACGAGAGGCAGGTGGTTATAGCGTTGGACTAGTTTACTGTAATATTGCAAGATTGGATCCCCTGAGCTGACAAGGTGAAAATCTGTCGTTCTGCCCATGAACGAGGCAGTTAACCCACCGTTCCTAGGCCGTCATTGAAAATAAGAATGTGTTCTTAACTGACTTGCCTGGTTAAATAAAGGTGTAAAAAAAACAACAACAAAAAAAATACCTATTTCGGTGTCCAAAAATACCTATTTCGGTGTCCAAAAATACCTATTTCCGATTGTTATGAAAACTTGAAATCGGCCCTAATTAATCGGTTGACCTCCAGTAGGTATTCCTATTATCCATGTGTGTAAGGGCCAGTGTGGAATACGATAGAGATAATGTCATCTGTGGTTCTGTTGGGACGGTAAGTGGAGTGGATCCAGGATGATGGTGTCGATGTGAGCCATGACCAGCTTTTTCAAAGCATTTCATGGCTATAGATGTGAGCCATGACCAGCTTTTTCAAAGCATTTCATGGCTATAGATGTGAGCCATGACCAGCTTTTTCAAAGCATTTCATGGCTATAGATGTGAGACATGACCAGCTTTTTCAAAGCATTTCATGGCTATAGATGTGAGCCATGACCAGCCTTTCAAAGCTCTTTTTCTCTCTCTCTCTCTCTTTCTCTCTCTCTCTCTCTCTCTCTCTCTTTCTCTCTCTCTCTCTCTCTCTCTCTCTCTCTCTCTCTCTCTCTCTCTCTCTCTCTCTCTCTCTCTCTCTCTCTCTCTCTCTCTCTCTCTCTCTCTCTCACATTATTTGTTTATTTTCTTTCCATCACAACAACATTCACAACGTGTCATATTGACTTCTTGGAGACATTTATCTTCTTGTTCAATAGTCTGCCTGCCTGTCCACTCACTCACTCGGCTGTTTCAGTATGCAATTTTGTATTGGATTTTTCCACTATACAATTTCAACTCTTTCAACCAGACATCCCTGATGTGAGATAGAATAGGTGCTGAGTTGAATTACATTTAAAATGCACCTTCGCAGCTTCAATTTCAGAAGAGACTTTGTCTGAGTGTAAAATGACTCCCTATTTCATAGGGCTCTGGTCAATAGTAGTGTGCTGTGTAAGTGAGTTTGATCAGAAACCCAGAGACGGCTACTGTATCACGGTACATCGCATCACGGCACTGTCACTAAACAATCTCATTTATGAACCACGTGTTTCAGTGAACTAACTCAGGCGCTGTAGCGGCTAGGCGAGAACATTACTTTGCCTGGAATTGAGGATATCCTCTTGGGGAAAATAGTTATGCCTAAGCTGTGTCTTCTTCTGTGGAGCACTGTATCCTAACATGCAATGGCTGATTGGCTCATCAGATCAACAAAAGGAGAGAGCACAACAACTGTCCACTACAATCTGTACTACAATACAACAACTGTCCACTACAATTTGCACTACAATACAACAGTATAGAACCATCAATCTGTACTACAATACAAACAGTACAGAACCATCAATCTGTACTACAATACAACAGTACAGAACCATCAATCTGCACTACAATACAAACAGTACAGAACCATCAATCTGTACTACAATACAACAGCATAGAACCATCCATCTGTACTACAATACAACAGTATAGAACCATCAATCTGTACTACAATACAAACAGTACAGAACCATCAATCTGCACTACAATACAAACAGTACAGAACCATCAATCTGTGCTACAACACAACAGCATAGAAACATCAATCTGTGCTACAACACAACAGCATAGAACCATCCATCTGTGCTACAATACAACAGTATAGAACCATCCATCTGTGCTACAATACAACAGTATAGAACCATCAATCTGTACTACAATACAACAGTATAGAACCATCCATCTGTACTACAATACAACAGTATAGAACCATCAATCTGTACTACAATACAACATTGGGAAAAGAGAAGGAAAAAGTGTTTTGTAGGCTCCAGTCCAAGCGTTGTCTTCCATTGGTGCGACTGCTGTCTGCATCCAAAGATTATCCAATTTGAATAAACGCATGGAGGTCAGGATGACAGTAGTGGTGTTGTCTACGACGATACGGATATCACTTATTATTGATATCTACATAGAGCATTGATGTGAATCACACTGCTGGAAAAACAGCTGCATAGTGTGGATCCCAGCCTATAGAATAACAGTGTGGATCCCAGCCTATAGAATAACAGTGTGGATCCCAGCCTATAGAATAACAGTGTGGATCCCAGCCTATAGAATAACAGTGCGGATCCCAGCCTATAGAATAACAGTGTGGATCCCAGCCTATAGAATAACAGTGTGGATCCCAGCCTATAGAATAACAGTGTGGATCCCAGCCTATAGAATAACAGTGTGGATCCCAGCCTATAGAATAACAGTGTGGATCCCAGCCTATAGAATAACAGTGTGGATCCCAGCCTATAGAATAACAGTGTGGACCCCAGCCTATAGAATAACAGTGTGGATCCCAGCCTATAGAATAACAGTGTGGATCCCAGCCTATAGAATAACAGTGTGGATCCCAGCCTATAGAATAACAGTGTGGATCCCAGCCTATAGAATAACAGTGTGGATCCCAGCCTATAGAATAACAGTGTGGACCCCAGCCTATAGAATAACAGTGTGGACCCCAGCCTATAGAATAACAGTGTGGACCCCAGCCTATAGAATAACAGTGTGGATCCCAGCCTATAGAATAACAGTGTGGACCCCAGCCTATAGAATAACAGTGTGGATCCCAGCCTATAGAATAACAGCTGCATAGAGTGGACCCCAGCCTATAGAATAACAGTGTGGATCCCAGCCTATAGAATAACAGTGTGGACCCCAGCCTATAGAATAACAGTGTGGATCCCAGCCTATAGAATAACAGCTGCATAGAGTGGACCCCAGCCTATAGAATAACAGCTGCATAGTGTGGATCCCAGCCTATAGAATAACAGCTGAATAGTGTGGACCCCAGCCTATAGAATAACAGTGTGGACCCCAGCCTATAGAATAACAGTGTGGACCCCAGCCTATAGAATAACAGTGTGGATCCCAGCCTATAGAATAACAGTGTGGACCCCAGCCTATAGAATAACAGTGTGGACCCCAGCCTATAGAATAACAGTGTGGACCCCAGCCTATAGAATAACAGTGTGGACCCCAGCCTATAGAATAACAGTGTGGATCCCAGCCTATAGAATAACAGTGTGGATCCCAGCCTATAGAATAACAGTGTGGATCCCAGCCTATAGAATAACAGTGTGGACCCCAGCCTATAGAATAACAGTGTGGACCCCAGCCTATAGAATAACAGTGTGGATCCCAGCCTATAGAATAACAGTGTGGACCCCAGCCTATAGAATAACAGTGTGGATCCCAGCCTATAGAATAACAGTGTGGACCCCAGCCTATAGAATAACAGTGTGGATCCCAGCCTATAGAATAGCAGTGTGGATCCCAGCCTATAGAATAACAGTGTGGACCCCAGCCTATAGAATAACAGTGTGGACCCCAGCCTATAGAATAACAGTGTGGATCCCAGCCTATAGAATAACAGTGTGGATCCCAGCCTATAGAATAACAGTGTGGATCCCAGCCTATAGAATAACAGTGTGGACCCCAGCCTATAGAATAACAGTGTGGACCCCAGCCTATAGAATAACAGTGTGGATCCCAGCCTATAGAATAACAGTGTGGACCCCAGCCTATAGAATAACAGTGTGGATCCCAGCCTATAGAATAACAGTGTGGACCCCAGCCTATAGAATAACAGTGTGGATCCCAGCCTATAGAATAACAGTGTGGATCCCAGCCTATAGAATAGCAGTGTGGATCCCAGCCTATAGAATAACAGTGTGGACCCCAGCCTATAGAATAACAGTGTGGATCCCAGCCTATAGAATAACAGTGTGGACCCCAGCCTATAGAATAACAGTGTGGATCCCAGCCTATAGAATAACAGTGTGGATCCCAGCCTATAGAATAACAGTGTGGATCCCAGCCTATAGAATAACAGTGTTGACCCCAACCTATAGAATAACAGTGTGGATCCCAGCCTATAGAATAACAGTGTGGACCCCAGACTATAGAATAACAGTGTGGATCCCAGCCTATAGAATAACAGTGTGGACCCCAGCCTATAGAATAACAGTGTGGACCCCAGCCTATAGAATAACAGCTGCATAGTGTGGATCCTTAACATTGATATCTACATAGAGCATTGATGTGAATCACACCGCTGTTCTCTCATTTAGCTATTTGCATCTTACTGATTGTGGTTGTTGCGGATGGCTGTTTACAAATATAAATGTATATTTGATCACAATATTGGTTGAATTCAAGAATTTTAAGCTGCGTATCAATCATTGTTTTTGAAACCAGTGGACAGCCAGTGAAAAATGTGCTCTTGCAACAGCTGCACAGTGTGGATCCCAGCCTATAGAATGACAGCTACATAGTGTGGATCCCAGCCTATAGAATGACAGCTACATAGTGTGGATCCCAGCCTATAGAATAACAGCTACATAGTGTGGATCCCAGCCTATTGAATAACAGCTACATAGTGTGGATCCCAGCCTATAGAATAACAGCTACATAGTGTGGATCCCAGCCTATTGAATAACAGCTACATAGTGTGGATCCCAGCCTATTGAATAACAGCTACATAGTGTGGATCCCAGCCTATTGAATAACAGCTACATAGTGTGGATCCCACCCTATTGAATAACAGCTACATAGTGTGGATCCCAGCCTATTGAATAACAGCTACATAGTGTGGATCCCAGCCTATTGAATAACAGCTACATAGTGTGGATCCCAGCCTATTGAATAACAGCTACATAGTGTGGATCCCAGCCTATTGAATAACAGCTACATAGTGTGGATCCCAGCCTATTGAATAACAGCTGCACGGTGTGGATCCCAGCCTATAGAATAACAGCTGCACAGTGTGGATCCCAGCCTATAGAATAACAGCTGCACGGTGCGGATCCCAGCCTATAGAATATGCAGCTGCACGGTACGGATCCCAGCCTATAGAATAACAGCTGCATAGTGTGGATCCCAGCCTATAGAATAACAGCTGTATAGTGTGGATCCCAGCCTATAGAATAACAGCTGTATAGTGTGGATCCCAGCCTATAGAATATGCAGCTGCATAGTGTGGATCCCAGCCTATAGAATAACAGCTGCATAGTGTGGATCCCAGCCTATAGAATAACAGCTGTATAGTGTGGATCCCAGCCTATAGAATAACATCTGCATAGTGTGGATCCCAGCCTATAGAATAACAGCTGTATAGTGTGGATCCCAGCCTATAGAATAACAGCTGCATAGTGTGGATCCCAGCCTATAGAATAACAGCTGTATAGTGTGGATCCCAGCCTATAGAATAACAGCTGTATAGTGTGGATCCCAGCCTATAGAATAACAGCTGCATAGTGTGGATCCCAGCCGATGGAATTAAAGTGGGGCTTTTATTGCTCAATCTAATTCATGCTGATGACAACAACAAAAAATGTTGGCCTAATGGACACATGCTCAAATGCACCCCTTTGAAAGGTTTAAAGTGGCAGTCTGTATTTGCTATGTCCATTTTTGGACTTACAAGTTATACATATATACAGTATATATACAGTACATGTCAGGAGTTTGGACACACCTACTCATTCAAGGGTTTTTCTTTATTTTTACTATTTTCTGCATTGTAGAAAAGTAGTGAAGACATCGAAACTATGAAATAACACACATGGAATCATGTAGTAACCAAAAAAGTGTTTAACAAATCAAAATACATTTTATATTTGAGATTCTTCAAAGTAGCCACCCTTTACCTTGATGACAGCTTTGGAAACTCTTGGCATTTTCTCAACCAGCTGCATGAGGAATGCTTTTCCAACAGTCTTGAAGGAGTCCCCACATATGCTGAGCACATGTTGACTGCTTTTCCTTCACTATGAGGTCCAACTCATCCCAAACCATCTCATTTGGGTTGAGGTCGGGTGATTTGTGGAGGCCAGGTCATCTGATGCAGCACTCATCACTCTCCTTAGTCAAATAGCCCTTACACAGCCTGAAGGTGTGTTGGGTCATTGTCCTGTTGAAAAACAAATGATAGTCAGACTAAGGGCAAACCAGATGGGAAGGTGTATCCCTGCAGAATACTGTGGTAGTCATGCTGGTTAACTGTGCCTTGAATTCTAAATTAATTATTGTCACCAGCAAAGCACCCCCACACCTCCTCCTCCATGCTTCACGATGGGAACCACACATGCAGAGATTATCCCGTTCACCTATTCTGCATCTCACAAAGACATGGCGGTTGGAACAAAAAATCTCCAACTTAGACTCATGAGACCAAAGTACAGATTTCCAAAGGTCTAATGTCCATTGCTCGTGTTTCTTGGCCCAATTAAGTCTCTTCTTCTTATTGGTGTCCTTTAGTAGTGGTTCCTTTGCGGCAATTCAACCATGAAGCCTGATTCACTCAGTCTCCTCTGAACAGTTGAATATGAGATGTGTCTGTTATTTGAACTCTGTGAAGCATTTATTTAAGTCGCAATCTGAGGTGCAGTTAACTAATGAACGTATCCTCTGCAGCAGAGGTAACTCTGGGTCTTCCTTTACTGTGGCAGTCCTCATGAGAGCCAGTTTCATCATAGAGCGTGATGTTTTTTTGCGACTGCACTTGAAGAAACTTTCAAAGTTTTTGAAATTATCCGGATTGACTGGCCTTCATGTCTTAAAGTAATGATGGACTTTTGTTTCTCTTTGCTTATTAAAGCTGTTCTTGGTCTTTTACCACCCCTACCTTGCCACAATACAACTGATTGGATCAAACACATTAAGAATGAAATAAATTCCACACCTGTTAAATAAAGGCACATCTGTTAATTGAAATGCATTCCAGGTGACTGGTTGAGAGAATGCCAAGAATGTGCAAAGCTGTCATCAAGGCAAAGGGTGGCTATTTTGAAGAATCTCAAATATAAAATACTTTTGATATCATGGATGGTCAGTCCTTGCATCCATAGCTCTGTCTATTAATCTGAGAGTGGTTACATTTCTCCAGGCCATCCTTCATCTTTTTACCAAAACAGAGGTGGGGCAGCCATTCTGTTATTGTTTCATCTGTGGATTTGCCCTTTAAACAGCTGCATATTATCAAGATATCAGAGTGTCACCAACAAAAAGGTAAACAACAGGCCTATAGCAAATGCAGCATATGGCATTCGTTTTCCACATGTAAATATCCCTTTTCAGTAGTGCTCAAAGCCATTCCATGGGCGCAGCATTTATATTCAAACAGAAATCAATGAGCCCAATCAGTCGTCCATGACAACTACATCATAAACAACAGAGTAGGGCTGGCTAATAAGTCCTTAATTCTGGGGTCATGCTCAGGTAAAACAATTTGGCTAATCTGTACTTCCATATTTCCACGTCTAATTCCTGAAGATCAAGGGGTATTACAATGACTGGAATTCTGATAACTTTGGTTTTTATTGTAAATATATAATTTCATCATATTATAATGTAGTAGAAAGCGATGGGTTAGAAGAATCCTACATAACCAACCCATAAAGTACAATTTAACATCCATATATGGCCAACTGTGTAAACTTTGATTTATCCTGCAATAGATGTCGTTCAATTGGTAACCTCGCCAGAAGGCGAGATCAGTACAGGTGCATCAAAGCTGGGACCGCGAGACTGAAAAACAGCTTCTATCTCAAGGCCATCAGACTGTTAAACAGCCAACACTAACACAGAGAGGCTGCTGCCTACATACAGACTTGAAATCATTGGCCACTTTAATAAATGGACCACTAGTCACTTAAAAATGCCACTTTAATAATGGTGTTTACATATCTTGTATTACTCATCTCATATGTATATACTCTATAATATACTATCGATTGCAACTTTAATAATGGGAATTGATGGAAATTGATGTAAAATATATCACTAGCCACTTTAAACAATGCTACTTAATATAATGTTTACATACCCTCATCTCATCTCATACGTATATACTGTACTCTATATCATCTACTGCATCTTTATGTAATACATGTATCACTAGCCACTTTAACTATGCCACTTTGTTTACATACTCATCTCATATGTATATACTGTACTCGATACCATCTACTGCATCTTGCCTATGCCGTTCTGTACCATCACTCATTCATATCTCTATGTACATATTCTTTATCCCTTTACACTTGTGTGTATAAGGTAGTAGTTTTGGAATTGTTAGGTTAGATTACTCGTTGGTTATTACTGCATTGTCGGAACTAGAAGCACAAGCATTTCGCTACACTCGCATTAACATCTGCTAACCATGTGTATGTGACAAATACATTTGATTTGATTTGATCTCAGCTGCTCTGACTCTGCTCGTCCAAAATTGTTATATTTATATATTCTTGTCCCATTCCTTTACTTAAATTTGTGTTTATTATGAATTTGTTGTGGAATTGTTAGATATTGCTGCACTGTTGGGAAATAGAAGCAAAAGCATTTAGTTACACTCGCAATAACGTCTTCTAACCAGGTGTATGTGACCAATACATTACGATTTGATTTGATTTGATACATGTCTGTCTTCTTCTAATGCCTCTTAAAGGAAAAGTAATGTAAAAGTAACTGAATGTAATCCGATTACATTACTAAGTTTGGGTAATCCAAAAGTTACATAACTGATTACTATTTTGGACAGGTGACGAGTTACTGTAATGGATTCCATTTAGAAAGTAACTTAGCCATCCAACAATCTGTACTACAATACAAACAGTACAGAACCATCCATCTGCACTACAATACAAACAGTACAGAACCATCAATCTGCACTACAATACAAACAGTACAGAACCATCAATCTGCACTACAATACAAACAGTACAGAACCATCAATCTGCACTACAATACAAACAGTACAGAACCATCAATCTGCACTACAATACAAACAGTACAGAACCATCAATCTGCACTGCAATACAACAGTATAGAACCATCAATCTGTACTACAATACAAACAGTACAGAACCATCAATCTGCACTACAATACAACAGTACAGAACCATCCATCTGTACTACAACACAACAGCATAGAACCATCCATCTGTACTACAACACAACAGTATAGAACCATCAATCTGTACTACAATACAACAGTATAGAACCAGACAGAGCAGAACAGAGCAGAACAGAACAGAACAAAGCAGAACAGAGCAGAACAGAACAGAACAGAGCAGAACAGAACAGAGCAGAACAGAACAGAACAAAGCAGAACAGAGCAGAACAGAACAGAACAGAACAGAGCAGAACAGAACAGACTAGAACAGACTAGAACAGACTAGAACAGACTAGAACAGAACAGACTAGAACAGAACAGACTAGAACAGAACAGACTAGAGCAGATAAAAACAGAGCAGATAAAAACAGAGCAGAACAGAAGAGAGCAGAGCAGAGAAGACAGACTCATAGCTGAAGAATGCCAGGCGGGACTCCCTCCCTGGACAGACAAGGTTAAAGGAAGGACTTTAGACAGACAACCTGGCCCTGGCCCTTCTGTCTGAACCAGAACAGACACCAGCTGAAATATTCAACAGAACGTTCCATCACAGGTTCTGTGAAATACAGAATATGTTTATCTAAGATCAAGCCAGGTCTCCTTTTAGATATTCAGAAAGGTGACACCACATCCCCTATTTAGTGTACTAAAGCCTAGTCCACTACCTAGTGTACTAAACCCTTAGTCCACTACCTAGTGTACTAAACCCTTAGTCCACCACCTAGTGTACTAAACCCTTAGTCCACTACCTAGTGTCCTAAACCCTTAGTCCACCACCTAGTGTACTAGACCTTTTGTCCATCACCTAGTGTACTAAACCCCTAGTCCACTACCTAGTGTCCTAAACCCTTAGTCCACCACCTAGTGTACTAAACCTTTTGTCCACCACCTAGTGTACTAAAGCCTAGTCCACTACCTAGTGTACTAAACCCTTAGTCCACTACCTAGTGTACTAAACCCTTAGTCCACCACCTAGTGTACTAAACCCTTAGTCCACTACCTAGTGTCCTAAACCCTTAGTCCACCACCTAGTGTACTAGACCTTTTGTCCATCACCTAGTGTACTAAACCCCTAGTCCACTACCTAGTGTCCTAAACCCTTAGTCCACTACCTAGTGTACTAACAACCTTAGTCCACCACCTAGTGTACTAAAACTTTTGTCCACCACCTAGTGTACTAAACCCTTAGTCCACCACCTAGTGTACTAAACCTTTTGTCCACTACCTAGTGTAGTAGCAACCTTTTGTCCACTACCTAGTGTAGTAGCAACCTTAGTCTACTACCTACTGTACTAAACCCTTAGTCCACTACCTAGTGTAGTAGCAACCTTAGTCTACTACCTACTGTACTAAACCCTTAGTCCACCACCGAGTGTACTAAACCCATAGTCCACTACCTAGTGTCCTAAACCCTTAGTCCAGAATCTAGTGTCCTAAACCCTTAGTCCCAAACCTAGTGTCCTAAACCCTTAGTCCACTACCCAGTGTCCTAAACACTTAGTCCACTACATAGTGTAGTAGCAACCTTAGTCCACTACCTAGTGTACTAAACCCTTAGTCCACCATCTAGTGTACTAAACCCTTAGTCCACCACCTAGTGTACTAAACCCTTAGTCCACCACCTAGTGTACTAAACACTTAGTCCACCACCTAGTGTACTAAACCCTTAGTCCACCATCTATTGTAGTAGCAACCTTAGTCTACTACCTACTGTACTAAACCCTTAGTCCACCACCGAGTGTACTAAACCCATAGTCCACTACCTAGTGTCCTAAACCCTTAGTCCACCACCTAGTGTAGTAGCAACCTTAGTCCACCACCTAGTGTACTAAAACTTTTGTCCACCACCTAGTGTACTAAACCCTTAGTCCACCACCTAGTGTACTAAACCCGTAGTCCACCACCTAGTGTACTAAACCCTTAGTCCACCACCTAGTGTCCTAAACCCTTAGTCCACTACCTAGTGTACTAAACCCTTAGTCCACCACCTAGTGTACTAAACCCTTAGTCCACCACCTAGTGTACTAAACCCTTAGTCCACCACCTAGTGTACTAAACCTTTTGTCCACTACCTAGTGTAGTAGCAACCTTAGTCTACTACCTACTGTACTAAACCCTTAGTCCACCACCTAGTGTACTAAACCCTTAGTCCACTACCTAGTGTACTAAACCCTTAGTCCACCACCTAGTGTACTAAACCCCTAGTCCACCACCTAGTGTACTAAACCCTTAGTCCACTACCTAGTGTACTAAACCCTTAGTCCACCACCTAGTGTACTAAACCCTTAGTCCACTACCTAGTGTACTAAACTCTTAGTCCACTACCTAGTGTACTAACCCTTAGTCCACTACCTAGTGTCCTAAACCCTTAGTCCACTACCTAGTGTCCTAAACCCTTAGTCCACTACCTAGTGTCCTAAACCCTTAGTCCACTACCTAGTGTACTAAAGCCTAGTCCACTACCTAGTGTACTAAAGCCTAGTCCACTACCTAGTATACTAAACCCCTAGTCCACTACCTAGTGTACTAAACCCCTAGTCCACTACCTAGTGTACTAAACCCCTAGTCCACTACCTAGTGTCCTAAACCCTTAGTCCACTACCTAGTGTCCTAAACCCTTAGTCCACTACCTAGTGTACTAAACCCTTAGTCCACTACCTAGTGTCCTAAACCCTTAGTCCACTACCTAGTGTACTAAACCCTTAGTCCACTACCTAGTGTCCTAAACCCTTAGTCCACTACCTAGTGTACTAAACCCTTAGTCCACTACCTAGTGTCCTAAACCCTTAGTCCACTACCTAGTGTCCTAAACCCTTAGTCCACTACCTAGTGTCCTAAACCCTTAGTCCACTACCTAGTGTACTAAACCCTTAGTCCACTACCTAGTGTCCTAAACCCTTAGTCCACTACCTAGTGTCCTAAACCCTTAGTCCACTACCTAGTGCCCTAAACCCTTAGTCCCTACCTAGTGTACTAAACCCTTAGTCCACTACCTAGTGTCCTAAACCCTTAGTCCACTACCTAGTGTCCTAAACCCTTAGTCCACTACCTAGTGTCCTAAACCCTTAGTCCACTACCTAGTATACTAAACCCTTAGTCCACTACCTAGTGTCCTAAACCCTTAGTCCACTACCTAGTGTCCTAAACCCTTAGTCCACTACTTAGTGTACTAAAGCCTAGTCCACTAACTAGTATACTAAACCCTTAGTCCACTACTTAGTGTACTAAAGCCTAGTCCACTACCTAGTGTACTAAAGCCTAGTCCACTACCTAGTGTACTAAACCCTTAGTCCACTACCTAGTGTCCTAAACCCTTAGTCCACTACCTAGTGTCCTAAACCCTTAGTCCACTACCTAGTATACTAAACCCTTAGTCCACTACTTAGTGTACTAAAGCCTAGTCCACTACCTAGTATACTAAACCCTTAGTCCACTACCTAGTGTACTAAAGCCTAGTCCACTACCTAGTATACTAAACCCTTAGTCCACTACCTAGTGTACTAAACCCCTAGTCCACTACCTAGTGTACTAAAGCCTAGTCCACTACTTAGTGTACTAAACCCTTAGTCCACTACTTAGTGTACTAAAGCCTAGTCCACTACCTAGTGTACTAAACCCTTAGTCCACTACCTAGTGTCCTAAACCCTTAGTCCACTACCTAGTGTCCTAAACCCTTAGTCCACTACCTAGTATACTAAACCCTTAGTCCACTACTTAGTGGACTAAAGCCTAGTCCACTACCTAGTATACTAAACCCTTAGTCCACTACCTAGTGTACTAAAGCCTAGTCCACTACCTAGTATACTAAACCCTTAGTCCACTACCTAGTGTACTAAACCCCTAGTCCACTACTTAGTGTACTAACCCTAGTGTAGTAGCAACCTTAGTCTAGTGTCCACTACCTAGTGTACTAAAAACCCCTAGTCCACTACCTAGTGTCCACTACCTAAACCCTAAAACCCTTAGTCCACTACCTAGTGTACTAAAGCCTAGTCCACTACCTAGTGTACTAAACCCTTAGTCCACTACCTAGTGTACTAAACCCTTAGTCCACTACCTAGTGTCCTAAACCCTTAGTCCACTACCTAGTGTCCTAAACCCTTAGTTAGTCCACTACCTAGTGTCCTAAACCCTTAAACCCTTAGTCCACTACCTAAAGTAGTCCACTACCCTAAACCCTTAGTCCACTACCTAGTGTCCTAAACCCTTCCACTACCACTACTTAGTGTACTAAAGCCTAGTCCACTAACTAGTATACTAAACCCTTAGTCCACTACTTAGTGTACTAAACCCTAGTCCACTACCTAGTACCTACTAAACCCCTAGTCCACTAAGTGTACTAAACCCTAGTCCACTACCTAGTGTCCTAAACTACCCTAGTCCACTACCTAGTGTACTAAACCCTTAGTCCACTACCTAGTGTCCACTACCACTAAAAACTAAACCCTTAGTCCACTACCTAGTGTCCTAAACCCTTAGTCCACTACCTAGTGTACTAAAAGCCTAGTCCACTACCCTAGTTAGTGTACTAAAGCCTAGTCCACTACCTAGTGTCCTAAACCCTTAGTCCACTACTTAGTGTACTAAAGCCTAGTCCACTACCTAGTGTACTAAAGCCTAGTCCACTACCTAGTGTCCTAAAAGTCCCTACCTAGTCCACTACCTAGTGTACTAAACCCTTAGTCCACTACCTAGTGTACTAAACCCCTAGTCCACTACCTAGTGTCCTAAACCCTTAGTCCACTACCTAGTGTACTAAAGCCTAGTCCACTACCTAGTGTCCTAAACCCTTAGTCCACTACCTAGTGTACTAAAGCCTAGTCCACTACCACTACTTAGTGTACCTAGTAAAGCCTAGTCCACTACCTAGTGTACCCTAAACCCTTAGTCCACTACCTAGTGTACTAAAGCCTAGTCCACTACCTAGTGTACTAAAGCCTAGTCCACTACCTAGTGTCCTAAACCCTTAGTCCACTACCTAGTGTCCTAAACCCTTAGTCCACTACCTATTGTACTAAACCCCTAGTCCACTACCTAGTGTCCTAAACCCTTAGTCCACTACCTAGTGTACTAAAGCCTAGTCCACTACTTAGTGTACTAAAGCCTAGTCCACTACCTAGTGTCCTAAACCCTTAGTCCACTACTTAGTGTACTAAAGCCTAGTCCACTACCTAGTGTACTAAACCCTTAGTCCACTACCTAGTGTCCTAAACCCTTAGTCCACTACCTAGTGTCCTAAACCCTTAGTCCACTACCTAGTGTCCTAAACCCTTAGTCCACTACCTAGTATACTAAACCCTTAGTCCACTACCTAGTGTACTTAGTCCACTACCTAGTATACTAAACCCTTAGTCCACTACCTAGTGTCCTAAACCCTTAGTCCACTACCTAGTGTCCTAAACCCTTAGTCCACTACCTAGTGTCCTAAACCCTTAGTCCACTACCTAGTGTCCTAAACCCTTAGTCCACTACCTAGTGTCCTAAACCCTTAGTCCACTACTTAGTGTACTAAAGCCTAGTCCACTAACTAGTATACTAAACCCTTAGTCCACTACTTAGTGTACTAAAGCCTAGTCCACTACCTAGTGTACTAAAGCCTAGTCCACTACCTAGTGTACTAAACCCTTAGTCCACTACCTAGTGTCCTAAACCCTTAGTCCACTACCTAGTGTCCTAAACCCTTAGTCCACTACCTAGTATACTAAACCCTTAGTCCACTACCTAGTGTCCTAAACCCTTAGTCCACTACCTAGTGTCCTAAACCCTTAGTCCACTACCTAGTGTCCTAAACCCTTAGTCCACTACTTAGTGTACTAAAGCCTAGTCCACTAACTAGTATACTAAACCCTTAGTCCACTACTTAGTGTACTAAAGCCTAAAGTCCACTACCTAGTGTACTAAAAGCCTAAAGTCCACTACCTAGTGTAAACCCTAAACCCTTAGTCCACTACCTAGTGTCCTAAACCCTTAGTCCACTACCTAGTGTCCTAAACCCTTAGTCCACTACCTAGTATACTAAACCCTTAGTCCACTACTTAGTGTACTAAAGCCTAGTCCACTACCTAGTATACTAAACCCTTAGTCCACTACCTAGTGTACTAAAGCCTAGTCCACTACCTAGTATACTAAACCCTTAGTCCACTACCTAGTGTACTAAACCCCTACCTAGTCTAAACTAGTACCCTAGTGTACTAAAGCCTAGTCCACTACTTAGTGTACTAAACCCTTAGTCCACTACTTAGTGTACTAAAGCCTAGTCCACTACCTAGTGTACTAAACCCTTAGTCCACTACCTAGTGTCCTAAACCCTTAGTCCACTACCTAGTGTCCTAAACCCTTAGTCCACTACCTAGTATACTAAACCCTTAGTCCACTACTTAGTGTACTAAAGCCTAGTCCACTACCTAGTATACTAAACCCTTAGTCCACTACCTAGTGTACTAAAGCCTAGTCCACTACCTAGTATACTAAACCCTTAGTCCACTACCTAGTGTACTAAACCCCTAGTCCACTACTTAGTGTACTAAAGCCTAGTCCACTACCTAGTGTACTAAACCCTTAGTCCACTACCTAGTGTACTAAAGCCTAGTCCACTACCTAGTGTACTAAAGCCTAGTCCACTACCTAGTGTCCTAAACCCTTAGTCCACTACCTAGTGTACTAAACCCTTAGTCCACTACCTAGTGTACTAAACCCCTAGTCCACTACCTAGTGTCCTAAACCCTTAGTCCACTACCTAGTGTACTAAAGCCTAGTCCACTACTTAGTGTACTAAAGCCTAGTCCACTACCTAGTGTCCTAAACCCTTAGTCAACTACTTAGTGTACTAAAGCCTAGTCCACTACCTAGTGTCCTAAACCCTTAGTCCACTACTTAGTGTACTAAAGCCTAGTCCACTACCTAGTGTACTAAAGCCTAGTCCACTACCTAGTGTCCTAAACCCTTAGTCCACTACCTAGTGTCCTAAACCCTTAGTCCACTACTTAGTGTACTAAAGCCTAGTCCACTACCTAAGCTATGAATGCTTTATCTGTAAGTAGCTCTGGATAAGTGTCTGCTAATTGACTAAAATGTCATTGTAAAACGTCAATATTTTTAGACAGCTGACGCGAACACATACATTTTCTTCAGGAAATGTACCTATTCTATATTGGTTATATTTATAGGGCCTTATAAAACATAATAGATTTTTTTCCCCAGTTCTGTTTTGTTATTTCCCAAATTCCCTTTTCTCAGTATAATTTTGCTGGTTATTGCACTCAAATTCCCAATTTTTTATGTTCTAAGTCCACATTGTTAATAAAATACTTTAAAGTACTACTTAAGTTGTTTTTTGGGGTATCTGTACTTTACTTTACTACTTATATGTTTGACAACTAGTCCACTACATTCCTAAAGAAAATATGTACTTTTTACACCCATGAATTTTCCCTGGCACCCAAAAGTACCATTCACATTTAGAAGGCTCTGGCAGGACAGAATTATGGACCAATTTACGCACCTATCAATATAATCCGTTGTCCTCCCTCTCTGATCTGGCGGTTCCAAACACTGCCTGGCAAGGCCATTGAGTGCCAAAGCTGGTCTTGATGCATTATTATTATTACACGTAATAAAAAAAGGGTCCTTGTAAAAAACAAATCTGTATTGCAAAAGCTTTGTAAACATTTTCGGGGTTGCTGGTTTTTACATTTCTAACAGGAGTCAATAACCCCTAAAAGAGGAATGTTTTGGTTTGTATGACTACGATGGAAATTGTAAACCAATTCATCAGTTGGTAATTCATATTGTGGGTTTTTTAATTATGCCGGAGTGTTGGAGTGTCTGTCCGAAAAATACAAATAATAATCATGCCGTCTGGTTTGCTTAATAAGGAATTGACTTTTACTATATAACTCAACATGGACTACTTTTTCCACCACTGTACTTAACATTCTGTAGTCTTAACATTCTGTATACTCCCGTTGTCCTAAGAGTCAAAAATGACCCGAAACAACCTGTCATTCATCACAAACTTTGTGAATATCTGGGTTTCCCCTCTTCACAATGCAGAAAGACTGAATTTAATCAGTGGACACCACTCATTTTTATTGCAGCACACCTGCCATAATTGTTTTCTTTACTAAAGTCGAGGTTTATTATTTTATTTTATTTTATTATTGCTAAAGGTACTGCATTGGTGTAAACATACATTTCTTTAGCAATAGATAGCACTTGTAAAGCCTAAGAAAGCAGCAGAAATGTGCAGAAAGTAGTTTTGAAAGCATTTTATTGAAGGGAAACAATAACAGTGTGATATATTCTTATATGCTGTACAATGAGGAATTCAAAATACTAATCTTCTCCCATTTTTTGAACCATTACCCCCACCGACAACAACAATAAATAATAATAAAATTAGATAATAGATACAAAACAAAAACTCAAAGAACATAAATCAATCAACTCTAATTAGCACATGTAGGACAGTATGCAAGTGTGTGTGTGCCTGGACTTTGCAGATGTATTTCTCACATGTGCAGCACATAGTATTTGTTTTACAGTCCTTCTTTGGGGGGCAGAATTGGTATCTCCTCCTCTTGCCTGCCCCAGCTGCAGCCTCAGGTGGATCAGGACAAGATTCAACCTCTGAACAGCTTTCACAAGCGCTGCAGAGGCTGCTCTGCTGGGGAGGCGCTCTCTGCTTTGAATGTGTGGGGTTACAAGTGCCTTTCCCAGCTGCTCCAGGAACACCCTCCTCTTGTTCCGCTTATCAGGCATCCAGGTAGGGTTGATCTTGGTCTATATCACGAAGGCGTTATATGAGGACACATCAATGGTGTTATGGAAGATGACCAGGGGCCAGCGGGCAGTCATCCTCCTGCAGCTGTAAGTTCCAATCACCTTGTCCAGGTTGTCCACACCTCCTTTGTTGTGGTTGTAGTCCAGGATGATGGCTGACTTCCTGTCCTCACCATCACTGATCTCAGCCATTTTGTGCAGTGTGCTCAGGAGGACCACATTGGGAGTGGGGGTGGGGATGAAGGCAAACTTTGATGAGAAGGCCTCTTTCCCCCTTGTTGCGAGGAGTGCAGGGGGAGCTCAGGCTTGTTTTTTTCTAACTGTGCCAATCATGGGGATCTTTTTATTCAGATACCTCGTCCTCTTCTAAATCATTGTTCTCTTGTTCCTCCTGGACTTGTTCCTCCTGAACAAAATCAAATCTACGACCTGCTGGGCACTGAAATGTGGACTCATGGCTTCAGCAAAGAGAGAACTGGGGGGACTGTCATCTGCAGGACCCGTATAGCCTCTGACTGCATTCCCCATTAGTAAACAATGCTTCAAGAAATGATTATTTTGTCTGAAATGTTGTTCATTTTGTCTGTGAACTTGAGACATGTGTGGGGTCGTGGAGGGGAGATGCTGCACAGGAACGTTTTAGTTTTGTCTGATTTCAATCAGTAGTACACATAATCTCAATTTCTCATCGGGTGTGTGTCTTTGTGATTTTTGTGGTGTGTAAATGATTTAATAACTGCCAGGTCAAAAATGACCCTAAGACAATCTTTGTCCCTGGTGGTGTACAGCTTTGTTGTTTCACTTTTTCTAATATTGGTGTCACTCTAGGAAAAGTCATCAAAATTGAAGTTGAAAAAATATCATTTAGGGGTTTTTCTCTGCTGTTAAATATAGTGGCTGATGTTTTATTTATTTATTACCCTTAACGTAACACAAGGGTTAAATACATTTAAAACCAGACACTTTTAAACTTTTACTAACTGGATGACGTTCACTTTTCCTTGAGTCATTTTCTATACATATACTCCTGAACCTTTATTCAAGTATGACACTTGAGTCATTTTCTATATATATACACCTGAACCTTTATTCAAGTATGACACTTGAGTCATTTTCTATATATATACACCTGAACCTTTATTCAAGTATGACACTTGAGTCATTTTCTATATATATACACCTGAACCTTTATTCAAGTATGACACTTGAGTCATTTTCTATATATATACACCTGAACTTTTATTCAAGTATGACACTTGAGAACTTTTTCCACCAATGGCTTTCAACCACATCAGAAAGCGTTAAAGAAAAAACTGTGGGTGTAGTTCCCCTTTAAGACAACTGTGGGTGTAGTTCCCCTTTAAGACAACTGCGGGTGTAGTTCCCCTTTAAGACAACTGCGGGTGTAGTTCCCCTTTAAGACAACTGCGGGTGTAGTTCCCCTTTAAGACAACTGCGGGTGTAGTTCCCCTTTAAGACAACTGCGGGTGTAGTTCCCCTTTAAGACAACTGCGGGTGTAGTTCCCCTTTAAGACAACTGCGGGTGTAGTTCCCCTTTAAGACAACTGCGGGTGTAGTTCCCCTTTAAGACAACTGCGGGTGTAGTTCCCCTTTAAGACAACTGCGGGTGTAGTTCCCCTTTAAGACAACTGCGGGTGTAGTTCCCCTTTAAGGCAACTGCGGGTGTAGTTCCCATTTAAGACAACTGCGGGTGTAGTTCCCCTTTAAGACAACTGCGGGTGTAGTTCCCCTTTAAGACAACTGCGCACCAATCAGATCGTTATCTTACTAGCCATGTTTCTGTACAGCACATGTGACGGCAGAGCTTGGCAGAGTTTGTGCACCCGATTGATACAAATCATGATGGTTATCATTCTGCCTACTTTCCAGTCAACATTCAATTGGTGTTTTAAGGGAAGGCATTTAGAAATCCCTGTTTTCGGCTTTACTGCACCGCAGATTTTACAGAGCCCTATATTTATCTTACCTTAGAAGTGTTTACTTCAGGCTGACTACTAGCATCTATTGAGTTGCAATGTCCCATGAATTGACCAAGTGAACATAAAGACATATCTATGTTCATTCAGTTCATTTGCACATCATCTATGAACAGAATTACTGTCTTACCTCCATTAGCCACTAAATCCCTAGTTTGAAAGAACTTGTTTTCTGGAACAAGTGTTGCACCTTTTTGAGTACCAGATGCTTGGACCACGCCCCCTAGCAATTAGAGTTCCAGCCAATTAGCTTCAGCCCTTCGCCCGTTTGAGTGACAGCTTCAAGTTCCTCGTAGAATCGCTGCCAATCTGAAATGGTCCACTCACACAGACAGTGTGGAGAAGAAGGTGCAACAGCATCTCTTCAACCTCAGGAGGCTGATGAAATGTGTCTTGGCCCTTATCACCCTCACAAACCTTTACAGATGCTTTATGTTGAGAGCATCCAGTCGGGCTGTATCACCGCCACAGCGATCTCCAGAAGGTGGTGTAGTCTGCCCAGCGAATCACCGGGGTCACACTGCCTGACATTTACAGCACTCGATGTCACAGGAAGGCCAAAAAGATCATCAAGGCCAACAACCACCCGAGCCACTGCCTGTTCACCCCGCTATCATCCAGAAGGCGAGGTCAGTACAGGTCCATCAAAGCTGGGACCGGGAGACTGAAAAACAGCTTCAAGCTCAAGGCTAACAGACTGTTAAATAGCCAGCCGCCACCCAGTAACCTGTCCTGAACTTAGTCACTGTCGCTAGCTGACTACCACCCGCTTACTCAACCCAGTACGTTAATGGCTGCTGTCCTGTGTACATAGACATGGAATCACTGGTCACTTTAATAATGTTTACATGCTGTTTTACTCATTTCATATGTATATATTCTAGTATATATTCTATTCAAGTCCATCCTGTTCAACTATTACTGTATATATGCTATTCTATCCTACATATTTTATAGATAAACTAAATATTCTATCCACATACTGTTTTTGATGTCTACACAGTACATCCCATCACACACATTCGGAAACAATTCAGACCCCTTGACTTTTTCCACATTTTGTCTCTCCAGAGATGTTAGATTGGGTTCAAGACCGGACTCTGGCTGGGCCTCTCAAGGACATTCAGAGACTTGCCCAAAAGCCACTGGTGAATTGTCTTGGCTGTGGGCTTAGGGTCGTTGTCCTGTTGGAATTACAACATTGTAATCAGATTACCGATACTTTTGAAAAACTATATGATTTCTTCAAGGATTACTTTTAAATTCAGAAAGCATGTTTCTGGCAAAAAAAAATGATTTTTCCAATGTCATTCAAATCAGCATTGGAAATAGGCACAAGTTGATATTTAATTTAGTTCTGCCCGAGCGAATCCGATGACAAGTCTGAGACCAATATGATGACACACCAAATGTGTTTGATGGATTGCGGGAATAGGCTTTGATAGGCTACAGTCCAAGCCATGTCTTCCAATGGTACGACTGCTGTCGGCATCTAAAGATTATACATCAAAGTTGGATAAACGCTTTGGAGGTAAGTTTTGATGTCACACTAACAAATACAGTGAAATGCCTTTCTTGCAAAGTTCTAAACCCAACAATGCACTAATCAAAACAATGTATTACTAAAAATAACAATGTAGAACAACAACACACAAGAAATAAGAGGAGAAAGTGAGAAGCTACAGTGTTTTCAGAAAGTACCCTTTGACCTTTTCCACGGTTTGTTATTTTACAAACTTATTCTAAAATTAAATTTAAATTATTTTTTCCCTCATCAATCGACACACAATACCCCATAATAACAAAGCAAAAACAGGTTTTTAGATATTTTTGCACATTTATTCAAATAGTTGAGACTCTTCAAAGTAGCCACCCTTTGCCTTGATGACTTTACACACTCTTGGCATTCTCTCAACCAACTTCACCTGGAATGCTTTTCTAACAGTCTTGAAGGAGTTCCCAAATCTGCTGAGCACTTGTTGGTTGCTTCTCCAGCTTTTCCTATACTTTGTTCATCCTAATATTTATATATTTCACATTTAGATTTGATTGTATTGTTGTGAATTGTACTACTCATCTGCAAAATATGATTTGATTTAGCAAGATGCACATTGACGAGTTGCACAGTGAAAGACAAAGGCTGGCCCAGGCTTGCACCACATTATCCAACGAGGTTGCAGGGTGGACCCAATGGCTCAGTGGAGAGAGAGTGGAGAGAGAGTGGAGAGAGAGTGGAGAGAGAGAGAGTGGAGAGAGAGTGGAGAGAGAGAGAGAGAGTGGAGAGAGAGAGTGGAGAGAGAAGAGAGAGAAGAGAGAGTGGAGAGAGAAGAGTGAGTGAGTGAGTGAGTGAGTGAGTGGTGGTGGTGAGTGAGTGAGTGAGTGAGTGAGTGAGTGAGTGAGTGAGTGAGTGAGTGAGTGAGTGAGTGAGTGAGTGAGTGAGTGAGTGAGTGAGAGAGATGAGGTGATGCACATAGATGTGGGGGACCACTTTTGCCCTCTTGAGCACTACTTTCAGACCTACTGGCTAAAAAGTATGCAAACATCTCTTTAAAGTAAGTATCTGAAAATACGTTTTGCAGTGACACAATTCAAAAGGAAGGCTACAGCCAAAACATTTTACTCTGTGTCTCAGTCTGAGTGCTGCCTCAATACCCACCGCTCACAAGACAAGCCAAGTTAACTGTGTTGCTCCTTTTGGCTAGTCTTGCTAGCTGATCAGATTCAATAGAAGGCTGATATATCAGGATGCTGCGTTGCAGTCTGTTTCATAAGCATGGCTCCTTGCAGGCAGATTAGCTGTCAGTGTCTTATAGAGAGAGTACAGACAACCTACAAGGCAACATCCTGAATAATCACATACTTGTTTTTACACCATTTAACTGATTCTGCATTGATCTATATTATATATATATATATTTGGTATTAAAAACCTCTTAAGGATCTGCCCTTTATTTAAAATAAAACATGTTTAATTACTTGTGCAGAACTTCAATAGATTTATGTCAGTCTTTCCTCAGATGCAGATGACACAGCAAATCATAGCCTGAAATGCTAATGTCGATACTGGTGCTGACCCATATGCTGAGGGAGGGCATTCAGGCTACAGAGGATATGGACAGATGCTAGGACAGATGTAATGGACAGATGAGAGGACGGATGGTGGGACAGATGTATTGGACAGATGAGAGGACGGATGGTGGGACGGATGATATGGACAGATGAGAGGACGGATGGTGGGACAGATGTATTGGACAGATGAGAGGACGGATGGTCGGACGGATGATATGGACAGATGAGAGGACGGATGGTGGGACAGATGTATTGGACAGATGAGAGGACGGATGGTCGGACGGATGATATGGACAGATGAGAGGACGGATGGTGGGACATATGGTGGGAGATATCCCTCTAGTGGTGTGGGGGCTGGGCTTTGGCAAAGTGGGTGGGGTTATATCCTTCCTGTTTGGCCCTGTCCGGGGGTGTCCTCGGATGGGTCCACAGTGTCTCCTGACCCCTCCTATCTCAGCCTCCAGTATTTATGCTGCAGTAGTTTATGTGTCGGGGGGCTAGGGTCAGTTTGTTATATCTGGAGTACTTCTCCTGTCCTATTCGGTGTCCTGTGTGAATCTAAGTGTGCGTTCTCTAATTCTCTCCTTCTCTCTTTCTTTCTCTCTCTCGGAGGACCTGAGCCCTAGGACCATGCCCCAGGACTACCTGACATGATGACTCCTTGCTGTCCCCAGTCCATCTGACCGTGCTGCTGCTCCAGTTTCAACTGTTCTGCCATATTATTATACGACCATGCTGGTCATTTATGAACATTTGAACATCTTGGCCATGTTCTGTTATAATCACCACCCGGCACAGCCAGAAGAGGACTGGCCACCCCACATAGCCTGGTTCCTCTCTAGGTTTCTTCCTAGGTTTTGGCCTTTCTAGGGAGTTTTTCCTAGCCACCGTGCTTCTACACCTGCATTGCTTGCTGTTTGGGGTTTTAGGCTGGTTTTCTGTACAGCACTTTGAGATATCAGCTGATGTACGAAGGGCTATATAAATACATTTGATTTGATTTGATTTGGGACAGATGTTATGGACAGATAAGAGGACGGATGGTGGGACAGATGATATGGACAGATGAGAGGACGGATGGTGGGACAGATGAGTTGGACAGATGAGAGGACGGATGGTGGGACAGATGTGATGGACATATGAGAGGACGGATGAGAGGACGTATGGTGGGACAGATGATATGGACAGAAGGGAGGACGGATGGTGGGACAGATGATATGGACAGATGAGAGGACGGATGATATGGACAGATGCTATGGACAGATGCTATGGACAGTAGTCCCATCCACCAAACTACCAGGTGTGAAACCTGGTATAGAGGAGATGGACCCACTGGTTGCCCTCTAGGTTACAGAGAGCTGGTAGTCCCATCCACCAAACTACCAGGTGTGAAACCTGGTATAGAGGAGATGGACCCACTGGTTGTCCTCAATGTTACAGAGAGCTGGTAGTCCCATCCCCCAAAGTACCAGGTATGAAACCTGGTATAGAGGAGATGGACCCACTGGTTGCCCTCTAGGTTACAGAGAGCTGGTAGTCCCATCCACCAAACTACCAGGTGTGAAACCTGGTATAGAGGAGATGGACCCACTGGTTGCCCTCTAGGTTACAGAGGTACTGGTCGTCCCATCCACCAAACTACCAGGTATGAAACAGGGAAGGGACTCAGGGGGTATGATCATTTGATATAGAGCAGACCTTACTCACTCTGTTCAATTAATCAAAGCAGGAATAGTTTACATTTGGCTAGAAATTCAAAAGGAAATTATCTTAACAGAGAAAAATGTCCTCCTGTGTGCTACCTATATCCCCCCACTAGAATCCCCATACTTTAATGAAGACAGCTTCTCCATCCTTGAGGTGGAAATCAATCATTTCCAGGTACTAGTCTGTGGCGACCTAAATGCCAGAACTGGACAAGATCCTGACACCCAAGGGCACACTTATACAATTTTGCAAACAGGGAGACAAACACCTGCCTGGAGGTGACAGCATTCCCTCCCCCATATGCCCTCCTAGGCACAACTACGACAACATAACAAACAAAAACATGACACAACTCCTGCAGCTCTGTCGCATGCTGGGTCTGTACATAGTCAATGGTAGGCTTCAAAAGGGCTCCTATGGCAGGTACACCTATAGCTCATCTCTTGGCAGGAGTACTGTTGACTACTTTATCACTGACCTCAACCCAGAGTTTCTCAGAGCGTTCAGTCAGCCGACTGACACCCCTATCAGATCGCAGTAAAATCACAGTCTACTTGAACAGAGCAGAACTCAATCATGAGGCATCAAAGCCAAAGGAACTGAATAAGGAAAGTAGAGTGGAAACCAACCAAAAAAAACATTTAGGCAACAACTAATTCAATCCCTTTTAGACAACTTCCTGGACAAAACGTTCCACTGTAATAGTGAAGGTGTAAACTTGCCAATAGAAAACCTAAACAGTATATTTGACCTCTATGAAATCTAAAAATGTCAAACAGAAAACACTAAGAAAATTAACAACAATGGCAAATGGTTTGATGAAGAATGCAAAAACCTAAGAAAGAAACTGAGAAAACTATCCAACCAAAAACATAGACCCAGAAAACCTGAGCCTAAACCTTCACTATGGTGAATCAATAAAACAATACAGAAATACACTACAGAAAGAAGAAGGAACAGCACGTCAGAAATCAGCTCAATGTAATAGAAGAATCCATAGACCCTAACCACTTCTGGGAAAATTGGAAAACACTAAACAAACAATAGCACGAAGAGTTATCTATCCAAAACTGAGATATGGGTAAACCACTTCTCCAATCTTTTTGGCTCTACAACATAGACCAAACAGCAAAAACATATACATGATCAAATACAACTCTTAGAATCAACTATTAAAGACTAACAGAACCCACTGGATTCTCCAATTACATTGAATGAACTACAGGACAAATACAAACCCCCCAACCCAAAAAAGCCTGTGGTGTTGATGGTATCCTCAATGAAATGATAAAATAAACAGACCACAAATTCCAATTGGCTAGACTTAAACTCTTTAACATCATCCTCAGCTCTGGCATCTTGGAACCAAGGACTGATCACCCCAATCCACAAATGTGGAGACCAATTAGACCCCAATAACTACCGTGGGATATGCGTCAACAGCAACCTTGGGAAAATGCTCTGCATTATCATTATCAGCAGACTGTAACGGTTCTCCTCGTCATCTGAGGAAGAGTAGTCAAGATCGGACCAATGCGCAGCGTGGTATGTGTCCATGTTAACCTCTTGAACCTCTGGGGGCAGTATTTCATTTTTGGATGAAAAACGTTCCCATTTTAAACAAGATATTTTGTCACGAAAAGATGCTCGACTATGCATATAATTGATAGCTTTGGAAAGAAAACACTCTGACGTTTACAACTGCAAAGATATTGTCTGTGAGTGCCACAGAACTAATGCTACAGGCGAAACCAAGATGAAATTTCATACAGGAAGGGAGCCAGATTTTGAATGCGCTGTGTTCCAATGTCTCCTTATATGGCTGTGAATGTGCAAGGAATGAGCCTACACTTTCTGTCGTTTCCCCAAGGTGTTTGCAGCATTGTGACGTATTTGTAGGCATATCATTGGAAAATTGACCATAAGAGACTACATTTACCAGGTGTCTGCTCGGTGTCCTCCGTCGAAACTATTGCGTAATCTCCAGGTGCGTGCATTTTTCCATTTTGAACAGAGGAGAAACCAAACTGCCAGGAGTGATTTATCATCGAATAGATATGTGAAAAAGCACCTTGAGGATTGATTCTAAACAACATTTGCCATGTTTCTGTCGATATTATGGAGTTAATTTGGAAAAAAGTTTGCGTTGTAATGACTGAATTTTCGTTTTTTTTCTTAGCCAAGCGTGATGAACAAAACAGAGCGATTTCTCCCACACAAATAATCTTTTTGGAAAAACTGAACATTTGCTATCTAACTGAGAGTCTCCTCATTGAAAACATCCGAAGTTCTTCAAAGGTAAATGATTTTATTTGAATGCTTTTCTTGTTTTTGTGAAAATGTTGCCTGCTGAATGCTAGGCTTAATGCTATGCTAGCTATCAATACTCTTACACAAATGCTTGTGTAGCTATGGTTGAAAAGCATTTTTTGAAAATCTGAGATGACAGTGTTGTTAACAAAAGGCTAAGCTTGTGAGCCAATATATTTATTTCATTTCATTTGCGATTTTCATGAATAGTTAACGTTGCGTTATGGTAATGAGCTTGAGGCTATAATTACGCTCCCGGATACGGGATTGCTCGTGGCAACAGGTTAATATTTAATTAATCAACTGAACACTGAATAACAAAACAACAAAGTGAAAGAACGAAACCTGTCTGGTGAAGACACAAACAGAAAACAATCACCCACAACTCAAATGGAAAAAACAGGCTACCTAAGTATGATTCTCAATCAGTGACAACAATCGACAGCTGCCTCTGATTGAGAACCATACCAGGCCAAACACAGAAATACAACATAGAAAAAAGAACATCGACTACCCAAGAACTAAGGTCAGAACATGACACAGACTTATACATTTCCTCAGTGAAAACAAATGTACTGAGGAAATGTGAAATTGGCTTTTTACCAAATTACCATACGACAGACCACATATTCACCCTGCACACCCTAATTGACAAACAAACAAACCAAAACAAAGGCAAAGTCTTCTCATGCTTTGTTTATTTCAAAAAAAGCCTTCAACTCAATTTGGCATGAGGGTCTGCTATACAAACTGATGGAAAGTGGTGTTGGGGGAAAAACAAACAACATTATAAAATCCATGTGCACAAACAACAAGTGTGCCGTTGAAATTGGCAAAAAACACACATTTCTTTCCACCGGGCCGTGGGGTGAGACAGGGATGCAGCTTAAGCCTCACCCTCTTCAACATACAGTGCCTTGCGAAAGTATTCGGCCCCCTTGAACTTTGGTCGCAAAGTTGGTCGCAAAGTTCAAGGGGGCCGAATACTTTCGCAAGGCACTGTATTTATCAACGAATTGGCGAGGGCACTAGATCAGTCTGCAGCACCCGGCCTCACCCTAATAGGAGCCGAAGTCAAATGTCTACTGTTTGCTGATGATCTGGTGCTTCTGTCCCCATCAAAGGAGGGCTTACAGCAGCACCTAGATATTCTGCACAGACCTGGGCCCTATAATAATTGTGTTCCAAAAAAGGTCCAGTTGCCAGGACAGCAAATATAAATTCCATCTAGAGCACACAAAAAACTATACATACCTCGGCCTAAACATCAGCGCCACAGGTATTGTATTGTACTGCATGAATATGTTTTGTAACTGCACAACTACTTTTTGTAGAATTGCAAGGCTGCCACATGCAGGTGGAAGAACAGCTATATTCACTCAGGAGCAAGAGGCCGTTATAGTTGGCATGGTCCTTCAAGATAATGCAATACGACTCAGAGAAATCCAGGAATGAGTGATACAAGACAACACACACTTCCAGGGAGTTGACAGTGTGAGCATTTCCACAATTGACCGTGTCCTCCATCGTAACAGGATGTGAATGAAACAAGTATACAGAGTACCTTTTGAGCGCAACTCACCAAGGGTGAAAGAACTGCGAGCTCAGTATGTGCAAGTAAGTGTACATTCAGAAACATTTACTGTAATCCAGATTGTCTACAGTACTAACACATACTATGTGAATGACATTACTCTTCAGTACATACAATGTATGTGACTCAGAAGCCCAATTGTACTCTACAGTATAGCACTGTCTCTGTACGACTTACAAAATCCTACATATAGTATATTGTATTTCTACAAGGACAATATTTGACTTGGAATCCTTGGACAGACCCCATGAGTTCATCTTTGTCGATGAAGCAGGCTTCAATCTAACAAAGAGGAGAAGGAGAGGCTGAAACATGATTGGACAGCGGGCCATTGTTGAAGTCCCTGGTCAACGATGTGGCAATGTCACAATCTGTGCTGCTATCAGAAACCATGGTGTTCTACATCACCATGTTACACTCGGGCCATATAACACCCAGCACCTTCTCAGATTTATTGCCAATCTAAGAGATATTTTATTTGAGCAGCAGGTTCAAGAGCAGCAGGGTCAAGAGCTAAATGAGAATCCCATTCCCACCTATGTGATAGTGTGGGACAATGTCATTTTCCACCGAGCTGCTCAGGTAAGGGAATGGTTTAACATCAATGGGCAGTTTATGAACTTGGACCTCTTGAACTTGGAGCTGCCAGTCTGCAAGGAGCTGCCAGTCTGCAAGGAGCTGCCAGAGCTGCCAGTCTGCAAGAAGCCGCCAGTCAGCATGGAGCAGCCAGAGCCGCCAGTCAGCATGGAGCAGCCAGAGCCGCCAGTCAGCATGGAGCAGTCAGAGCCGTCAGTCAGCCAGGATCCGCCAGTCAGCCAGACTCTTCCAGATCCACCCGTCAGCCAGACTCTTCCAGATCCGCCAGTCAGCCAGACTCTTCCAGATCAGCCAGTCTGCCAGACTCTTCCAGATCTGCCAGTCAGCCAAACTCTTCCAGATCTGCCAGTCAGCCAGACTCTTCCAGATCCGCCAGTCAGCCAGACTCTTCCAGATCTGCCAGTAAGCCAGGATCCGCCAATCAGCCAGACTCTTCTAGATCTGCCAGTCAGCCAGACTCTTCCAGACCCGCCAGTCAGCCAGACTCTTCCAGATCCGCCAGTCTGCCAGACTCTTCCAGATCTGCCAGTCAGCCAGACTCTTCCAGATCTGCCAGTCAGCCAGCATCCGCCAGTCAGCCAGACTCTTCCAGATCCGCCAGTCTGCCAGACTCTTCCAGATCCGCCAGTCTGCCAGACCCTTCCAGATCCGCCTGTCTGCCAGACTCTTCCAGATCCGCCAGTCTGCCAGACCCTTCCAGATCCGCCAGTCAGCCAGACTCTTCCAGATCCGCCAGTCAGCCAGGATTTGCCAGAGCCTTCCTCCTCTCCTGTGCTGTCGGAGTCTGAAGAGTACCTCTGTCCCAAGCTGCCCCTCTGTCCTGAGCTGCCCCTCTGTCCCGAGCTGCCCCTCTGTCCCATGTTATTAAGTAGGGTTGCCGTGGCTAGGAGGTCACGGAAGCGGACAAGGTGGAGGAAGACTACGGTGAAGTGGGGGCCACGTCCAGCACCAGAGCCGCCACCGCGGACAGATGCCCACCCAGACCCTCCCCTATAGGTTCAGGTTTTGCGGCCGGAGTCCGCACCTTGGGGGGGGTACTGTCACACCCTGACCATAGTTTACTTTGTATTTTTCTATGTTTTGGTTGGTCAGGGTGTGAGCTGAGTGGGCATTCTATGTTTCATGTCTAGTTTGTCTATTTCTATGTCTGGCCTGATATGGTTCTCAATCAGAGGCAGGTGTTAGTCATTGTCTCTGATTGGGAACCATATTTAGGTAGCCTGGGTTTCACTGTGTGTTTGTGGGTGATTGTTCCTGTCTCTGTGTTTTCACCAGATAGGGCTGTTTCGGTTTTCGTTGCGTTTCCACGTTTGTTGTTTTTTGTAGTTTTTGTATTGATTTGTGTTTTACGTTTGTTGATTAAACATGGATCGCAATCTACACGTCGCATTTTGGTCCGACTCTCCTTCACCAAAAGAGAACCGTTACAGATTTGTGACCTGTTGCCACAAGAAAAGGACAACCAGTGAAGAACAAACACCATTGTAAATACAACCCATATTTATGTTATTTATTTTTGTACTTTTAACTATTTGCACGTCGTTACAACACTGTATATGGACATACGGAATTATGACGTTTGAAATGTCTTTATTCTTTTGGAACTTCTGTAAGTGTAACGTTTACTGTTCATTTGTATCGTTTATTCCACTTTTGTTTTTTATCTACTTCACTTGCCATGGCAATGTTAACTTATGTTTCCCATGCCAATAAAGCCCTTAAATTGAGAGAGAGAGAGAGACACAGACAGACAGACAGACAGACAGACGAGAGGAAATGGATTGTTTTTTTACCTAGTTGTTGAAAAATCATAGTAATAGCTGGTTAAGTTGTTGTTGTTGGTGTTAGGTGACAAGAGTGTTTCAGACGTGTCCACTAGAATAGGTCCCTTACAGTGAGTGTTTAAGTCTAATGTCTACACACCCAATATCCCTGTGGACTTCTTTTGAGGGGATTATGGCTACAAGGACTCCTTCACAGGGTTAGGATTCGTCTCCAACGGTACTTTCTTCCCTGTATAGTGCACTACTTTTGACAAAGACCTTATGGGCCATTTGGGATGCTGGCTTAATGTTCTGTCCTCTGGGCAACAAGAAGCAATGTTACAGAGTCTTAGGACGTGTGTTGTAATATCTATGTTGTAATATCTATGTTGTAATATTTATGTTGTAATATCTATGTGGTAAAATCTATGCTCTAATATCTATGTTGTAATATCTATGTTGCAATATCTATGTTGTAATATCTATGTTGCAATATTTATGTTGTAATATCTATGTGGTAATATCTATGTTGTAATATCTATGTGGTAATATCTATGTTGCAATATCTATGTTGCAATATTTATGTTGTAATATCTATGTGGTTAAATCTATGTTGTAATATCTATGTTGTAATATCTATTTTGTAATATCTATGGTGTAAATCTATGTTGTAATATCTATGTTGTAATATCTATTTTGTAATATATATGGTGTAAATCTATGTTGTAATATCTATGTTATAGCTAACGTAATTTAGCTACTGTCAACACCATTGTTTCCATTCCCAGATTAGCCTCACCACTGTCTGCTTCTCAAATGGCACCCTATTCCCTTTATAGTGCACTACTGTTGAAGATGGCACCCTATTCCCTGGTCAAAAGAAGTCTACTATAAAAGGAATAAGGTGCCATTTAGGACACATAGTCAGGCTCATGCTGATACTGTCTCCACATGGCTATAACAGGCTGTTCATCAGTACTGTCTCCACATGGCTATAACAGGCTGTCCATCAGTACTGTCTTCACATGGCTATAACAGGCTGTTCATCACTACTGTCTCCACATGGCTATAACAGGCTGTTCATCAGTACTGTCTCCACATGGCTACAACAGGCTGTTCATCAGTACTGTCTCCACATGTCTACAACAGGCTGTTCATCAGTACTGTCTCCACATGGCTATAACAGGCTGTTCATCACTACTGTCTCCACATGGCTACAACAGATCAGTAATGTGTTGTTATTCTGAGGGAGACTTCAGGTTAAATACCTATAGGCTGGTCCCAGATCTGTTATTATGTATTAAATTAATACTAACCAGGTCCCAGATCTGTTATTATGTATCAAATTAATACTAACCAGGTCCCAGATCTGTTATTATGTATCATATTAATACTAACCAGGTCCCAGGTCTGTTATTATGTATCATATTAATACTAACCAGGTCCCAGATCTGTTATTATGTATCATATTAATACTAACCTGGTCCCAGATCTGTTATTATGTGTCAAATTAATACTAACCTGGTCCCAGATCTGTTATTATGTATCAAATTAATACTAACCAGGTCCCAGATCTGTTATTATGTATCATATTAATACTAACCAGGTCCCAGATCTGTTATTACGTATCATATAATAATTCTTACCAGGTCCCAGATCTGTTATGTATCATATAATAATTATTTCCAGGTCCCAGATCTGTTATTATGTATCATATAATAATTCTTACCAGGTCCCAGATCTGTTATTATGTATCATATAATAGTTCTTACCTGGTCCCAGATCTGTTATTATGTATCATATAATAATTCTTACCAGGTCCCAGATCTGTTTATGCAATGCCAACTCCATTGCTGTCATTTTCAGTCCCAACATTGTTTATCATGACAATTCCATAAGGATGTGTCAAGACAGCAGACTCAGCCTGGCACCCTGGTTTGAATCATCCTGTAACAGTCCTTTACTTTTTCACATAGATACACATAGCGTTTTACTGTTAGTGCACTGTAGCATATTACTGTTAGTGCACTGTAGCATATTACTGCTAGTGCACTGTAGCGTTTTACTGTTAGTGCACTGTAGCATTTTACTGTTAGTGCACTGTAGCGTTTTACTGTTAGTGCACTGTAGCATATTACTGTTAGTGCACTGTAGCATATTACTGTTAGTGCACTGTAGCGTTTTACTGTTAGTGCACTGTAGTTTTACTGTTAGTTTACTGTTAGTGCACTGTAGCGTTTTACTGTTAGTGCACTGTAGCGTTTTACTGTTAGTGCACTGTTTTACTGTTAGTGCACTGTAGCTGTTTTACTGTTAGTGCACTGTAGCGTTAGCGTTTTTACGTTTTACTGTTAGTGCACTGTAGCGTTTTACTGTTAGTGCACTGTAGCGTTTTACTGTTAGTGCACTGTAGCGTTTTACTGCACTGTAGCGTTTTACTGTTAGTGCACTGTAGCGTTTTACTGTTAGTGCACTGTAGCGTTTTACTGTTAGTGCACTGTAGCGTTTTACTGTTAGTGCACTGTAGCGTTTTACTGTTAGTGCACTGTAGCGTTTTACTGTTAGTGCACTGTAGCGTTTTACTGTTAGTGCACTGTAGCGTTTTACTGTTAGTGCACTGTAGCATTTTACTGTTAGTGCACTGTAGCGTTTTACTGTTAGTGCACTGTAGCGTTTTACTGTTAGTGCACTGTAGCGTTTTACTGTTAGTGCACTGTAGCGTTTTACTGTTTTACTGTTACTGTTAGTGCACTGTAGCGTGCACTTTTACTGTTAGTGCACTGTAGCGTTTTACTGTTAGTGCACTGTAGCGTTTTACTGTTAGTGCACTGTAGCGTTTTACTGTTAGTGCACTGTAGCGTTTTACTGTTAGTGCACTGTAGCATATTACTGTTAGTGCACTGTAGCATTTTACTGTTAGTGCACTGTAGCGTTTTACTGTTAGTGGTGGCTACATCATATATGGTCAAATAATAATTGTGTTAGATGAATAACAAGGACATCATCCCATCATATATACAGTAATTCAGATTTTTGGAAAGTAAAGCATTTTTTAAAACTTGTATTTTTACAATGTAAGATGCTACAATCCTTTCCTTTGACTTTCATGACTATTCTGAATCAGTCTAAACACCCGCAACAACAAAAAATGATATTTTCCCGTGCGAGACTCAATGTACAGTGTCAGATTGCACTGTCCTGTCCTTCTCTTCAAACCCAATTCTTTCAAGTTGACTTTCATGACTGTTCTGAATCCACAGAAACTAATGTCACATGAGAACCCTTTAGAACCCAATCACATACACTGTGATAAGAGAAGTCGAAAAGCCTTTCTGTCAATAAACACCACAACTGAAAATCGACAGATACATTTTCACGATTTTCTTCTTATCTGAACATGGACAGATAACAAGAAGATGTACCTTTCCTAGTGTGAATAGGGAAGACGGACTGGTCTGTTATTCCTTTGGGAGTGAGGAGAACTAACATGACATTTATCTAAAGTATTTTATATGTAAAGTTGACCCCATTAATCTTCCTTTCATAGATACGATCCAGGAAGCTGTCTGCCTCTCCGTAGTACGGTTCATGAATCTGTTTGTCTCTCCGTAGTACGGTTCATGAATCTGTCTGTCTCTTCATAGTACGATTCCCCAGGAAACTGTCTGCCTTTCCGTAGTACGATTTAGGAAACTGTCTGCCTCTCCGTAGTGTGATCCAGGAAACTGTCTGCCTCTCAGTAGTATGATCCAGGACACTGTCTGCCTTCCCGTGGTACGATTAACCAGGAAACTGTCTGCCTCTCTGTAGTACGATCCAGGAAACTGTCTGCTCCTCCGTTGTATGATCCAGGAATCTGTCTGTCTCTCAGTAGTTCGGTTCCCCTGGAAACTGTCTGTCTCTCCGTAGTACGATTCCCCAGGAAACTGTCTGCCTCTCCGTTGTACTATCCAGGAAACTGTCTGCCTCTCCGTAGTACGAGCCAGGAAACTGTCTGCCTTTCCGTAGTATGATCCAGGAAACTGTCTGCCTCACAGTAGTATGGTTTCGGAGGAAACTGTCTGTCTCTCCATAGTACGATTCCCCAGGAAACTGTCTGTCACTCCATAGTACGATCCAGGACACTGTCTGCCTCTCCGTAGTACGAATCCCAAGAAACCTGTCTGTCTCTCCGTAGAACGATTCCCCAGGAAATTGTCTGCCTCTCAAGTAGTGCGATTCCCCAGGAAACTGTCTGTCTCTCCGTAGTACGATTCCCCAGGAAACTGTCTGTCTCTCCGTAGTATGATTCCCAAGGAAACTGTCTGCCTCTCAGTAGTACGCTTCCCCAGGAAACTGTCTGTTTCTCCGTAGAACGATTCCCAAGGAAACTGTATGTCCCCCCGTAGTACGATCCAGGAAACTGTCTGCCTCTCCGTAGTACGATCCAGGAAACTGTCTGCCTCTCCGTAGAACGATTCCCAAGGAAACTGTATGTCCCCCCGTAGTACGATCCAGGAAACTGTCTGCCTCTCCGTAGTACGATCCAGGAAACTGTCTGCCTCTCCGTAGTACGAATCCCAAGAAAGCTGTTGAATCTTTTTTGGTTGTGGTCTAGAGCTGCATCCCTATTCCCTATATTGTGCCATGCTATCATATAAACTGCTTGACAGCTATGGAGTTGGCAAGAGCACAACCAGATCTGAGACTGGAGCCAATGAAACAGTCAGAATAGATCTGAGACTGGACCAATGAAACAGTCAGAATATAGATCTGAGACTGGACCAATGAAACAGTCAGAATAGATCTGAGACTGGACCAATGAAACAGTCAGAATAGTCAGAGCTGTACCTGTTCATAGCAGGGGCTGCAAAATGTGAAAAAAACATGTAATCCTTGTACTCTCTTTGGCTAAAAGGCATATGTTTAATGCATATTTGTCACACCCTGACCATAGTAAGCTGTCTATTCTCAATGTTGGTTGGGGCCTGATAGTGACTAGGGTGGGTCATCTAGGTTTTTGTATGTCTATGTTGGCCTGATATGGTTCCCAATCAGAGACAGCTGTTTATCGTTGTCTCTGATTGGGGATCATATTTCCCCATTGTTGTTTGTGGGATCTTGTCTACATTGAGTTGCCTGAGTGCACACCAGTAGCTTCACGGTTCGTTTATGCTTTATTGTTTTGGTGAGTTTCTCTTTATTAAAATATGTGGAACTCTATTCACACTGCCCCTTGGTCTACTCATTACGACGAATGTGACAGACTGAGAGAGAACAGGGTTGTAGGGTCCCGTTGATCCCTAGGTTGACGATACCCAGGCTAGGACAAGTCTCGGCCTTGGTCTCATCATTACGACGAACGTGACAGTATTGTTGTCCACTTTGCCTTCGGAAAGTATTTAGACCCCTTCACTTTCTCTACAGCCTTATACTAAAATTGATTTAATTGTTTTTTTTCCCTCATCAATCTAAACACAATTCTCCATAATGACGAGGCAAAAACAGGTTTTTAGAAATGTTTGCTGATTTATTACAAACAAACAAACAAAAAATTTTATATCACATTTACATAAGTATTCAGACCCTTTACTCAGTACTTTGTTGAAGCACCTTTGGCAGCAATTAAAGCCTCAAGTCTTCTTGGGTATGACGCTACAAATTTCTCCCATTCTTCTGTGCAGATCCTCTCAGGTTGGATGGAGAGCTTTGCTGCACAGCTATTTTCAGGTTTCTTCAGAGATGTTCTATCTGGCTTGGCCACTCAAAGACAGTTTTATTTTTATTTGACCTTTATTTAACCAGGCAAGTCAGTTAAGAACAAATTCTTATTTTCAATGACGGCCTAGGAACTGTGGGTTAACTGCCTGTTCAGGGGCAGAACGACAGATTTGTACCTTGACATTCAAAGACTTGTCCCGAAGCCACTCCTGTGTTCCCTTGGGTGTGTGCTTAGGGTTGTTGTCCTATTGGAACGTGAGCCTTTACCGCATTCTGAGGTCCTGAGCACTCAGGTTTTCATCAAGGATCTCTCTGTGCTTTGCTCTGTTAATCTTTGCCTCGATCATGAATAGTGTCCCAGTCCCTGCCGCTGAAAATATACCCACAGCTTGATGCTGCCACCACCATGCTTCATTGTAGTGATGCTGCCACCACCATGCTTCATTGTAGTGATACTGCCACCACCATGCTTCATTGTAGTGATACTGCCACCACCATTCTTCACCGTAGGGATGGTGGCAAGTTTCCTCCAGACGAGACACTTTACATTCAGGTCAAATAGTTCAATCTTGGGTTCATCAGAACAGAGAATGTTGTTTCTCATGGTCTCAGAGTCCTTTAGCTGCCTTTTGGCAAACTCCAAGTGGGCTGTATTTTATTATGGATCCCCATTTGTCTCTAAGTGGGCTGTATTTTATTATGGATCCCCATTTGTCTCCAAGTGGGCTGTATTTTATTATGGATCCCCATTTGTCTCCAAGTGGGCTGTATTTTATTATGGATCCCCATTTGTCTCTAAGTGGGCTGTATTTTATTATGGATCCCCATTTGTCTCCAAGTGGGCTGTATTTTATTATGGATCCCCATTTGTCTCCAAGTGGGCTGTATTTTATTATGGATCCCCATTTGTCTCCAAGTGGGCTGTATTTTATTATGGATCCCCATTTGTCTCTAAGTGGGCTGTATTTTATTATGGATCCCCATTTGTCTCTAAGTGGGCTGTATTTTATTATGGATCCCCATTTGTCTCCAAGTGGGCTGTATTTTATTATGGATCCCCATTTGTCTCCAAGTGGGCTGTATTTTATTATGGATCCCCATTTGTCTCCAAGTGGGCTGTATTTTATTATGGATCCCCATTTGTCTCTAAGTGGGCTGTATTTTATTATGGATCCCCATTTGTCTCCAAGTGGGCTGTATTTTATTATGGATCCCCATTTGTCTCCAAGTGGGCTGTATTTTATTATGGATCCCCATTTGTCTCCAAGTGGGCTGTATTTTATTATGGATCCCCATTTGTCTCTAAGTGGGCTGTATTTTATTATGGATCCCCATTTGTCTCCAAGTGGGCTGTCAGGTGCCTTTTACTGAGGAGTGGCTTCCGTCTGGCCACTCTACCATAAAGGCCTGATTGGTGGAGCGTGGCAGAGATGGTTGTCCTTCTGGATGGTTCTCCCATCTCCACAGAGGAACTCTAGAGCTCTGTCGGGGTGACCATTGGGTTCTTGGTCACCCTCAGGTCCTTCTCCCCAGATTGTTCAGTTTAGCCTGGAGGGCAGCTTTAGGAAGAGTCTTGGTGGTTCCAAACTTTTTCAATTTAAGAATGATTGATGCCACTGTGTTCTCGGTGACCTTCAATGCTGCAGAAATGTTTTGGTACATTTCCCAGGTCTGTGCCTCGACACAATCCTATCTCTAAGCTCTACGGACAATTCCTTTGACCTTTTGGCTTGGTTATTGCTCTGACATGCACTGTCAACTGTGGGACCTCATAAAGACAGGTGTGTGCCTTTCCAAATCATGTCCAATCAATTGAATTTACCACAGGTAGATTCCAATCAAGTTGTAGAAACATATCAAGGATCAATGGAAACAGGATGCACCTGAGCTCAATTTTTAGTCTCAAAGCAAAAGGGTCTGAATGCTTATGTAAACCATTTATTTCTGTTTAAATTAAATTAAATGTTTTTGATACGTTTGCAAACATTCAAAAAATCTGTTTTTGCCTTGTCATGATGGGGTATTGTGTGTAGATTGATGAGGAATTGTTTTTATTTAATCCATTTTTGAATAATGCTGTAACAACAAAATGTGGAGAAAGTCAAGGGGTCTGAAAATGTTCCCGGAGGCACTTTATTCCACACAGTAGGCTACACATGCTTTTAAAGCCTATGAGACAATCTCTTCAAATGACTTAGGATCCAACTGACCCCATTTTAAAGTCATTATTGACATATTCAAGCAACTAACGTGAGTACGGTCTTCCTGATTTACAGGCACATTGCCTTTAAAAGCCGCATTGTCGACAAAGACGATCAGATTGAACGCCAGCCTAAATTATCTTAGTATTAGGAACACTCTCTTCTCAATATACATTATTGAGTTTAGAATAACCTTATGCAGTACCAAAGCACACTTAGTACCTCTATAAAGATAACTGAGTATGTATTAGGAGCTCTCTCTCCTCAGGGTACACACAGGATTTAGTTTAATAATGCATTACAGCATTAATATTACACAGGATTCAGACAGTCAAATGACAATGAAGAGCTGTGTTAAAGATGAGTCAGACCAATCATATTACACAGACACTGTGCTTTCCTCACCACACCTGCTCTGTTGGGAAAGGGATCGTAAATCAGCATTTCACGGAACATTCTACACCTGTTGTATTCAGGATATTCACGGCACATTCTGCACCTGTTGTATTCAGCATTTCACGACACATTCTACACCTGTTGTATTCAGCATTTCACGGCACATTCTACACCTGTTGTATTCAGCATTTCACGGCACATTCTACACCTGTTGTATTCAGCATTTCACGACACATTCTACACCTGTTGTATTCAGCATTTCACGACACATTCTACACCTGTTGTATTCAGCATTTCACGACACATTCTACACCTGTTGTATTCAGCATTTCACGACACATTCTACACCTGTTGTATTCAGCATTTCACGACACATTCTACACCTGTTGTATTCAGCATTTCACGGCACATTCTACACCTGTTGTATTCAGCATTTCACGACACATTCTACACCTGTTGTATTCAGCATTTCACGACACATTCTACACCTGTTGTATTCAGCATTTCACGGCACATTCTACACCTGTTGTATTCAGCATTTCACGGCACATTCTACACCTGTTGTATTCGATGCAAGTGACAAAATTAGATTTCATTTGTTGTAGTTAAGTGTCAAACTTTTTAAAATGTGGGACATGTTTCTATTAACCTTTGGTCCAGGATGTTTAAGCCAGAGCTAGTCTTTCTCTATAACCATTAACTCACTAACACCTTGGGCCAGAGCTAGTCTCTCTCTATAACCACTAACTCACTAACACCTTGGGCCAGAGCTAGTCTCTCTCTAAAACCACTAACTCACTAACACCTTGGGCAGGAGCTAGTCTCTCTCTATAACCACTAACTCACTAACACATTGGACCAGAGCTAGTCTCTCTCTATAACCACTAACTCACTAACACATTGGACCAGAGCTAGTCTCTCTCTAAAACCACTAACTCACTAACACCTTGGGCAGGAGCTAGTCTCTCTCTATAACCACTAACTCACTAACACATTGGACCAGAGCTAGTCTCTCTCTATAACCACTAACTCACTAACACCTTGGGCCAGAGCTAGTCTCTAAACTAATTTTGCAAATGGAAATGCAGTGCTCTCTTGCAAAAGAGGCCTTGGACTCTTTATTTTAAATAAATAAATAAAATATCCATGTTATCTTTTTAAATGAATTCAATAAAATAAGTGTAGCAATTTTATCATCTCTCGGCTAAAAATAAAATACATTTGTTTCCCTTGACAAGATCTCATTAGCATATCAGTGTGTATTTTTACTGTGGGCTCGCTATCCAGAAGTGCATCTTAAATGGAACCCGACTCCCCATAAGGCCAGTGCACGACACAGGGAGTGGACGCCTCAGATCTCTCTATCAGAGGACAGCCTCTTTGCTTTCCTCAGTCTTTTATGAGCCAACCCCATGCAAAAACACTGTCTTTCTGCGTACAAACCAAACACTCCGTGGCCAAATGAGTTTAGGATATTTAGGATACATTTTAAGAGTTGTGTAGTCAAACAAACGATGTGCGTCAGAGACATTTATGAGAAAGGTTCCCTCAAACAAAACACCTCATGTCTAATGTGTGTGTGTGTGTGTGTGTGTGTGTGTGTGCAATTTCGGGGTTTTCATCATTGTCCCTTTGTGACTGATTCAGGGAGGGATAACATTTGTCATTCAATGCTGATTGTCATAGGAGCTCAGCCCCACACTAGGAGCTCAGCCACACACTAGGAGCTCAGCCCCACTCTAGGAGCTGAGCTATTCTCGGAGCTCAGCCCCACTCTAGGAGCTCAGCCCCACTCTAGGAGCTCTAGGAGCTCAGCCCCACTCTAGGAGCTCAGCCCCCCTAGGAGCTCAGCCCCACTCTAGGAGCTCAGCCCCACTCTAGGAGCTCAGCCCCACTCTAGGAGCTCAGCCCCACTCTAGGAGCTCAGCCCCACTCTAGGAGCTCAGCCCCACTCTAGGAGCTCAGCCCCACTCTAGGAGCTCAGCCCCACTCTAGGAGCTCAGCCCCACTCTAGGAGCTCAGCCCCACTCTAGGAGCTCAGCCCCACTCTAGGAGCTCAGCCCCACTCTAGGGTCTCTGAGTGCTCTCCTTCCCAGTCTGCTCTGATATTAATAATAATATGCATATATTAGCCACTGAGACTGAGGAGCAGGCCGTTTACTCTGGGCACCTCTGGGCACCTTTCATCCAAGCTCCTCCATACTGCCCCTGCAGCCAGAAGAAGATCATGAAGAGTGAACAGATTAAACAGATGTGTTGGCAATAGCCAATTTGCTACACTATGTATAGAAAAGCATATGGACACCCCTTCTAATGATTTGACCATTTCAGCCACAACCCGTTGCTGATGGGTGAATAAAATCGAGCACACAGCCATGTGATCTCCATAGACACAAGTTGGCAGTTGTATGGCTAGATATATGTATACAGCTCAGTGACTTTCAACGTGGCACCGTTATAGGATGCTACCTTTCTAAGTGACTTGATTATTCTATCTTCGGAATGACTTAAAAAAATATACTTAAGGTTTTAAGTATCCTTCTCAAGCAGGATTTAGTTTTTAGTTTAAAAAAAAAAAAATCTTCCAGGCACCGAAACATTATTTTTTACAGTGTGTTTTGTTTCAATGCCGAAATAACTGCCTACAGCCAAGGCCTGATTATTCAGCCATTTTGGATCAATTTGGGTCTATTCTCCACAGTTTATAAGGTCCAGAAAGGTGCATTAGCAGGCCACTCAGGATGTAGCCTATCGGTATTCAGATAGGCATACTTAATGAACATTTGGCCTTCTCCTTTCCAACTCCCCAATCTGTTTTTAATGCTGCAGCCTATTTTACATTCAGCACGCAAGAGCAAGTGTGCACCTCTCATCCAAAAGGCTATTAGTAGGTTCAAGAAAATAAGTCCAATTAAATGTCCAACAAGCTTTTCCAGGGAATCCACAAGACTTAGCCGTGTGTTACGCACGCCTCTATGAAGAGGGAACGCAACACCCTGCTACAACTAAACTCTCCGTGAAGCGAAAAAGGTATGGACTGTAGGTGCAAGTAAGAATGACAACAGGCAGAATGTGGTACCGTTTACAAGGACTTTATTCCTTTACACGGTAATATGGGGAAAAGGGGCTGGACGGAACCAAAGCAAAGAAAGTAAATCTCAAAGCCCCCCTCACCTATCTTACCTGCCTACCCACTACTTACCTAATTTAGCACCACCTGGTGCCCTAACCAGCTGTGTGTCTAGACAGCGAATATGCTACGGGTATATGTATGCCCGCGGGCCTCTTGCCTAAACACTCCCTAGGTGCCTTCCCCTTCCCCCCTGGGAACAAATGAAACAGAATATTAAACAATTTTACACAAACTAAGAAACAAAAGGATGTCAAATAAGCTCTATCTGAGCAACAAACTCACAGAACATACCACTTTCCAACAAAATCAACCTCTATCACAATCAATCTCAGCAATCCCTACCTCCAGCAAAATCTCTACCTCCAAAAAGAAGAGATCTCCCCCCTGAACAGAACACTGGCTTTTATAGTGTCAGAAGGAATGGGTAATTGGAGACAGCTGTGTCTTGACGAGGGGGCGGGGTCAGCTCTCCAATTAGCCCTGGAGTCGACCAATCAGCTGCTTGAGGGATTTCAGGAAGCCATTTTCCTGAAATAAACACATGTAAATACAAACTACAACACATAATCTGGGGAACGTAACACGCCCACCACAAAAATTGCAAACCTAGTTTTGCAATAATAAATGCCAACGTATCCCCAGTTAGTAAACCCGTGATAGAGCGTCAGCAACCACATTCGCCGAGCCCTTCACATAAGCTATCTGTACATTATATCTTTGCACAATCAGAGCCCACCGCATAAGGCGGCGGTTCTGCTTGTACATTTGTTTCAAGAACACCAACGGATTATGGTCTGTGAAGACCACTACAGGCAAGGCACTGGAACCGACATATACCTTATTCAGCATCTCTGAATTACATAGGCGTTCACCTTGCTGTAACATATGGCGTAACTCCAACCCGTCCTCCTTATCCTCATCTAGGTCCCAGCCAGGCTTCAGCACCACCACAGCCCCACTGGAGACGGCGGGCTGGACCGGCTTACCTGAGGAACTGTTGGGAGAATCACGCACATAATATGTTTTCAGCATGTTAACATGACACACACGGGAAGAACGCCTTCGATCTGGTGTCTTTATCACTCTTTCAAACGGTTCCCCTACCACAGGAATCGGGCAGAGTGGCGCTCGTGGAACTGTTTGATTCACTTTCCCAGTGAGTTGACATATGTGACATGTTTTACAAAATTGGACCACGTCAGACTTCAAACCTGGCCAGAAGAAATGACGAAGGACCCGGTTATAGGTCTTTGTGATCCCCAAATGTCCAGACCACGCCTGGTCATGGGCGAGTGACAGCACCTGCTGTCGGAACGGTGTAGGAACAACCACTTGACACACTTCACTCCAGTCATTAATGGTGTCATGAGATGCCCATTTACGCATCAAAACTCCTGCTTCCATAAAGTAGGCAGTCTGTCTAGTTTTAGCTTCCTCAATGGAAATTACCGAAGCAAAACACTTGCGAAGACTGGTGTCTTCTTTTTGACATTCAATCACCTTCTCAGGGGTGACAGACAAAAGAATGTCATGTAATTGGGGCGCGATTTCGTTTTCCCCTGCCTTAGTTCTTACGGGGGTAAAAACTGTCGGCAATGCAGAAGGAATACTCAGTGCATTGTCTTCTACCTCAACATTCTCAAAAATAGAACTAGCCAAATCCACCACATCTCCTAGCTTGCGAGATTGTGCCCTCGTTAACACACAAGCAGGAAAAACATGTGGAAATGCTTGAACCAATTTCTCATCTGTAGTTCTGATTTCTGGGTTGTCTACTACCTCTAACACAGGAGTGACATTACCACCAGCAATATCATTCCCTAGTAGCAATTTTACTCCTGATACTGGCAGTGTAGACACTACACCAACACGGAAACGTCCTGATACCAAGTCTGACACTAAGTGGACCCAGTGTAATGGTACAGGTACGGTTTTTGTCTCTATCCCCTGTAATATGACATGTGAGCCACAATACGTTTCAGGAGACCAGGGTAAAGCATCAGTAATGATTACTGACTGCGCCGCCCGGTGTCACGTAGGATTTGGATAGGCTTTTGATCAGTTGGTTCTCCTGTTAAGGAAACATAACCGGCAGAGATAAACGGAGCATAGACAGGATCCGGTTTCTCAAATGCTGAGACAATATCTCGATCCAATGGACGATCCAAAGACTTGACTAAACCCAAACTTTTCATTTTTGGGGACGGTGACTGGGACCGTTTCGGTTTATTTTTCAAAACTGGGCAGTCCGCAATCACGTGACCCTTTTGGTGACAGTAATAACATTCACGGATTTCTTGAAAAGGCTTAGGGTTGTTAGAGGAAAAGCGACCTGAACGAGGAACTGATAACGTAATCGTCCGGCCTTCAAAACATGGAGCACCAAAGACAGTCTTGTGTGTCAAAGCGTACTCATCTGCCAACACTGCTGCTTGGGCCAATGTCACCACTTTCTGTTCATTTAAATGAACTATAAGTCTATCTGGGAGGTTGCTTTTAAAGTCCTCCAACAGCATCAACTCCCGAATATCAGCAAAGGTGTTAGCTTTGCTGGCTGAACACCAATGACTAAACAGAGACTCTTTGTCCCTAGCAAATTCAACAAATGTACGGTGAGATGTTTTTTGTGGTTCCTGAAGCGCTGCCTATAAGCTTCAGGCACCAACTCATAAGCCCGCAACACTAGTTTTAACTGTATCGTAATGTAAACTGTCTTCCAGGGAGAGAGCAGCTACTACTTCCTGGGCTTTCCCAGACAATTTACATTGTAACAGAAGCGGCCAAACCTCGAGTGGCCAATGCAGCGCAGCGGCCACACGCTCAAACGCAGAGAAATAATAATCAACTTCCGACTCTCGGAATGGAGGGACTAAAGCTATGTTTTTACTCACATCGAAGTGGGCTTGATGATGAGCAGCTTGTGGAGTCGCACTGGAGACAGCATCTAGCTCTAGTTGTCGGATCCTCACCTCCTTGTCAGCTTCTATTTTCCTAATTTCAAGTTCAAAATTCATCTGTCTCTCTTTATCTTTTTGCTCCATTTCTAACCGAGCCAGCCTCACCTTCAGCCTAGCAGTCCCATCTGAACGACCCGAAGCAGAAGATAAAGGATCGAATCGGGGCAATGTAAAGGGGGTACGAGGAACCCCTTCCTCCGCCCTGTCCTCTGACTTGGCATCAGAAAGTCTACCCGTCTCCTCTCCTTGCAGTGAGAGAATCCGTTCTCTCACTAAACCCTCCCTGACTAGCACCAAAAGCTCAGCCTTTAGGGCTTTCTCAGGGAATACAAATCCATAATGGTCAGCTATAGCTATAAGGTCTACTTTACGAAACCTCACCAAACAATCAATAGAGGGCGCGTCAAAAAACTTGGAGATGGCTGATGCAGCCATCTTATACAATGCAGTCTCCTGAACACACTAACTAAACAAGTCATCCAAACTCACAACCTAACATCACACCTCAATCACTAACCACAGAGAGAGCTCAGAGCAGCAGGGTCCGGTGGGTTTAATGGAAAAATCCCGGTTGAGCCCCCATTATGTTACGCACGCCTCTATGAAGAGGGAACGCAACACCCTGCTACAACTAAACTCTCCGTGAAGCGAAAAAGGTATGGACTGTAGGTGCAAGTAAGAATGACAACAGGCAGAATGTGGTACCGTTTACAAGGACTTTATTCCTTTACATGGTAATATGGGGAAAAGGGGCTGGACGGAACCAAAGCAAAGAAAGTAAATCTCAAAGCCTCCTCTCCTATCTTACCTGCCTACCCACTACTTACCTAATTTAGCACCACCTGGTGCCCTAACCAAAATACAAGGGGTGGTCCGCCCAGGTCTTACCTAGTGTGTCTAGACAGCGAATATGCTACGGGTATATGTATGCCCGCGGGCCTCTTGCCTAAACACTCCCTAGGTGCCTTCCCCTTCCCCCTGGGAACAAATGAAACAGAATATTAAACAATTTTAAACAAACTAAGAAACAAAAGGATGTCAAATAAGCTCTATCTGAGCAACAAACTCACAGAACATACCACTTTCCAACAAAATCAACCTCTATCACAATCAATCTCAGCAATCCCTACCTCCAGCAAAATCTCTACCTCCAAAAAGAAGAGATCTCCCCCCTGAACAGAACACTGGCTTTTATATAGTGTCAGAAGGAATGGGTAATTGGAGACAGCTGCGTCTTGACGAGGGGGCGGGGTCAGCTCTCCAATTAGCCCTGGAGTCGACCAATCAGCTGCTTGAGGGATTTCAGGAAGCCATTTCCTGAAATAAACACATGTAAATACACAAACTACAACACATAATCTGGGGAACGTAACACCGTGGTAGCGGAGAGCCCAGTCAGTAATTGCGCAGTAGAACAATGAAGAAATACAGGCTTGAGATTAAGCCTATAGACTAAATTAGAAATACAGACTGGAAAATAAGCCTATAGTCTGAGTTAGAAGTGTATGCATATTAGCCCATAATTCATTAGCTCAATGTTAGGCTTCATACTGCATTGGATATATCCAGTCACTTTACACAGCTAAATAATGAAAAGTTATTAGATAACTAAATCATAGGTAGCCTACATGTACCCTCCCATTCTGCTCTGAGTGCTCTCCCTCCCAGAATGCTCTGAGTGCTCTCCCTCCCATAATGCTCTGAGTGCTCTCCCTCCCATAATGCTCTGAGTGCTCTCCCTCCCAGGCTGCTCTGAGTGCTCTCCCTCCCAGTCTGCTCTGAGTGCTCTCCCTCCCAGTCTGCTCTGAGTGCTCTCCCGCCCAGAATACTCTGAGTGCTCTCCCTCCCAGAATGCTCTGAGTGCTCTCCCTCCCAGTCTGCTCTGAGTGCTCTCCCTCCCAGTCTGCTCTGAGTGCTCTCCCTCCCAGTCTGCTCTGAGTGCTCTCCCTCCCAGAATGCTCTGAGTGCTCTCCCTCCCAGTCTGCTCTGAGTGCTCTCCCTCCCAGTCTGCTCTGAGTGCTCTCCCTCCCAGTCTGCTCTGAGTGCTCTCCCTCCCAGAATGCTCTGAGTGCTCTCCCTCCCAGAATGCTCTGAGTGCTCTCCCTCCCAGAATGCTCTGAGTGCTCTCCCTCCCAGAATGCTCTGAGTGCTCTCCCTCCCAGAATGCTCTGAGTGCTCTCCCTCCCAGAATGCTCTGAGTGCTCTCCCTCCCAGAATGCTCTGAGTGCTCTCCCTCCCAGAATGCTCTGAGTGCTCTCCCTCCCAGAATGCTCTGAGTGCTCTCCCTCCCAGAATGCTCTGAGTGCTCTCCCTCCCAGAATGCTCTGAGTGCTCTCCCTCCAGGACTGCAGCTCTAAAAGCTCCCTTATTGTTTCAGTTTTTTAGGGATAAGAAATGTCTCCTCCCTACGGTACAACAACACAATGTAACAAACAATATTATTGTTTTCAAGTACAAACCTCTAGACAGTAAACTGCAGTGAATAATGTAATATAAATAACGGCTCAAAAGCGCCTGGCGTTTTGAATGCATATTCATTGTGAAATAACTGTGTCTAGCCTGCCTGATTGGGCAACGGTTTGGATCAGTTATGGGGGTTTTCTTGGCAGTTTTAGTGTACATGGTCCATGGTGTATTTTGTTAAGATGTATCATCTGACAGAAACATGCCAATGCTGGGATTTCTACTGGAGCTCATATGACCTCTGGTAATCATATGACCTCTGGTAATTATATGACCTCTGGTAATTATATGACCTCTGGTGACGCTCGACGTGTTTCCATAGTTTCGCCGTTTGTCTTCCCTGTTTTAAAATTGTTCAAAATGAGGTGGAAATTACACCAAAAGATGATTCATTATTTAACAGATGTGCTAATAGTCCAACACAGACAGACAGACAGACAGACAGACAGACAGACAGACAGACAGACAGACAGACAGACAGACAGACAGACAGACAGAGACAGACAGACAGACAGACAGAGTCACACAAACAGAGAGCAATGGATTCTGCGCTGGGCTGACTGATTGATCTAGCTACATGATTGGCAATGCAGATGGCTTAGCCAGCTTATCTCATAGCAACCTAATATGATAGATAAACTACATGACCATGCCTGCTCATCCAACATATCATTCCAAAATCATGGGCATTAATATGGAGTTGGTCCCTCCTTTGCTGCTATAACAGCCTCCACTCTTCTGGGAATGCTTTCCACTAGATCATTGTTGTGGGGACGTGGTTCCATTCAGCCACGAGAGCATTAGTGAGGTCGGGCACTGATGTTGGGTGATTAGGCCTGGCTCGCAGTCAGCATTCCAATTCTTCCCAAAGGTGTTCGAGGTGGTTGAGGTCAGGGTTTTGTGCAGGCCAGTCAAGTTCTTCGACACCGATGACGCTAAACCATTTCTGTATGGACCTTGCTTTGTGTACGGGGGGGGGCATTGTCATGCTGAAACTGGAAAGGGCCTTCCCCAACCTGTTACCACAAAGTTGGAGGCACAGAATCGTCTAGAATGTCATTGTATTCTGTAGCGTTAAGATTTCTCTTCACTGGAACTAAGGGGCCCGAACCATGAAAAACAACCTCAGACCATTATTCCTCCTCCACCAAACTTTACAGTTGGCACTACGCATTGGGGCAGGTAGCGTTTTCCTGCCGTCCTTCAAACTCACATTCGTCCGCAGACTGCCAGATGGTGAAGCGTGATTCCTCACTCTAGAGAACACGTTTACAAAACTCCAGAGTCCAATGGCAGTGAGCTTTAGACAAATCCAGCCGACACTAGGCATTGCACATGGTGATCTTAGGCTTGTGTGCGGCTGCTCGGCCACGGAAAACCATTTCATGAAGCTCCTCTGGAAGCAATGTCAGATCTTATGCTGATGTTGCTTCCAGAGGCAGTTTGGAACTCAGTGAGTTTTACAACTGAGAACAAATTATTTTGACAGTCTGTGCGCTTCAGCACTCGGCACCCCCATTCTTTGAGGTTTACCGCTTTGTTGCTGAGACGTTGTGTCAAACAGGGCTTCTGTTTACAACCCCCACCTTTTCACATCACAACTGATTTTCTCAAATGCATTAAGAGGGAAAGAAATTCCACAAATTAACAAGGGACACCTGTTAATTGAAATGCATTCCAGGTGACTACCTCATGAGGCTGGTTGAGAGAATGCCAAGAGTGTGTAAAGCTGTCATCAAAGCAAAGGATGGCTACTTTGAAAAATCTCAAATATAAATATAAGTAACACTTTTTTGGTTACTACATGATTCCATATGTGTTATTACATAGTTTTTATGTCTTCACTATTACTCTACAATGTAGAACACAGTAAAAATAAAGAAAAACCCTTGAATGAGTAGGTGTGTCCAAACTTTTGACCTGCACTGTATACCATCTAACCGTAGGATCATGATTATGAAATGGATTTAGAAATGTATAATGTGTCTGTCAGCAACATCAGTCAATATTAAAGATCCCACAATGTTGGTGATTAAATCTTTTTTAAACCTCTCACTTTGGTTGGAATTTGTGACGAATAGGAGTAGTATGAAGGATCGGAGGACCAAAACGCAGCGTGGTAAGTGTTCATGTTTTTTAATGAATAACGAACACTGAACAAAACAATAAACGTGAAGTAAATCAAACCGAAACAGTCCCGTGTGGCACAGACACTGACACGGAAAATAAACACCCACAACTCAGAAGTGAAACCGGGCTCCCTAAGTATGATTCTCAATCAGGGACAACGATTGACAGCTGCCTCTGATGGAGAACCATATCAGGCCGAACACAGAAATCACAAATGATAGAAAAACGAACATAGACAACCCACGCAACTCACGTCCTGACCACACTAAAACAAAGACGTAACAAAGGAACTAAGGTCAGAACGTGACAGTGCTGGATGTCCTACTTCATGTACAATTCACTGTTTTATATTTAGATGGCTGAAATGTGGTGCTGCAAATTAAGCCACAGGCCCTGCTTTGCTACCCAAGCATCTTTTAGGAATAAAGGATACGTGGTGAATTGAATGTGTGAGAATGCAGAGATCCCTCCTTCTTCACATGCACAGATTCAATCCAATGAAAACATTGGATTTTATTCTATGTCATGGTCATGATTTGAGTTCAGCAATTATGTTCAGTGTTACTGAGCAATGAGCAATTAATGGTGTGTGGTTTGTGTTGAATACCTAGATTCAGAACCCATTGAAAAGAGAAGTGTTTTTACGTTGCTTGATTGTGTGTGTGTGAGAGTGTGTGTGTGTGTGAGAGTGTGTGTGTGTGTGTGTGTGTGAGAGAGAGATAATGTTTACTGCATTCTGATAAAACGAAGTGCATCTCGTAAAATCTGATCCAACATTAAAAGAATGTGTCTGTATTTTTGTGTTATTTGTTTATTTTTACAGGAAGCTGAAGCGGTGACGTCCTGCAGGACCTTGAACAATATAAAATTAAAATCTATGTGATCTAGAAGGAGGGTGCCATGGCGATGCTCCAGAGGAGATAAATGTCATTCTAGAGGGTGTCCAAGGGCTCACAAGGTCGGGGCAAAGGCTTGTGCCATTCGTTTTGAGCAATCCACCCTGCATACCACTGCTTGCTTGCTTCTGAAGCTAATGCAGGGTTGGTCCTGGTCAGTCCCTGGATGGGAGACCAGATGCTGCTGGAAGTGGTGTTGGAGGGCCAATAGGAGGCACTCTTTCCTCTGTCTAAAAAAAATATCCCAATGCCCCAGGGCAGTGATTGGGGACATTGCCCTGTGTAGGGTGCCGTCTTTCGGGTGGGACGTTAAACGGGTGTCCTGACTCTCTGCGGTCATTAAAGATCCCATGGCACTTATCGAAAGATTATGGGTGTTAATCCCAGTGTCCTGGCTAAATTCCCAATCTGACCCTCAAACCATCATGGTCACCTAATAATCCCCAGTTTACAATTGGCTCATTCATCCCCCTCCTCTCCCCTTGTCACGCCCTGGTCAAAGTATTTTGTGTTTATCTTTATGTATTTGGTCAGGCCAGGGTGTGACATGGGGTTTTTGTAATTGTGGTGTGTTTGTCTTGGGGTTTTGGTGGTGGTATTGGGATTGTAGCTTAGTGGGTTGTCTAGCAAGGTCTATGGCTGTCTGGAGTGGTTCTCAATCAGAGGCAGGTGCTTATCGTTGTCTCTGATTGGGAACCATATTTAGGCAGCCATATTCTTTGAGTTTGTCGTGGGTGATTGTCCTTAGTGTCCTATGTGTACTCTTTGTTAGTTTTCACCAGATAGGCTGTTTCGGTTTCGTTTATTGTTTTTTGTAAGTTCGTGTTTCTTTGTTATATTAAACATGGATCGCAATCGACACGCTGCAGTTTGGTCCGACTCTCCTTCATCACCACTATATGAAAACCGTTACAGAATCACCCACCACCAACGGACCAAGCGGCGTGTCAACAGGCAGGAGCAGCCGAAAAGGAGATGCTCAACAAGGATTTCTGGTCATGGGAGGAGATCTTCGACGGGAGAGGACCCTGGGCTAAACCAGGGGAGTGTAGCCGCCCAAAGGAGCAACAGGAGAAGAGGCAACAGAGGCAGCAGCAGCAGGAGCAGCAGCAGCTACAGTGGGAGAGGTTGCACCACCTGGAGAAATGGACATGGGAGGAGGAATTGGACGGTAAAGGACCCTGGAATGAGCCTGGAGATTATTGTCACCCCAAAGCCGAGCTGGAGGCAGCAAAAGCAGAGAGGCGGCATTATGAGGAGTTAGCACGGCAGAGCGGATGGAAGCCCGAGAGTCAGCCCCAAAATTTCTTGGGGGGCTCACAGGGAGTATGGCTATGCCAGGTAGAAGACCTGCGCAAACTCCCTGTGCTTACTGGGGGCTGGAGAGACCGGGCAGGCACCGTGTTATGCTGGGGAGCGCACGGTGTCTCCAGTGCGGGTGCACAGCCCGGTTCGGTATATTCCAGCTCCTCGTGTCGGCCGGGCTAGAGTGGGCATCGAGCCAGGTAAGGTTGGGCAGGCTCGGTGCTCAAGAGCTCCAGTGCGCCTGCACGGTCCGGTCTATCCAGTACCACCTCCACACCCCAGCCCTCCGGTAGCAGCTCCCCGCACCAGGCTTCCTGTGCGTGTCCTCGGTCCAGTACCACCAGTACCAGCACCACGCATCAGGCCTACAGTGCGCCTCGCCTCTCCAGCGCTGTCGGAGCCTTTCTCCTCTCCTGCGCTGCCGGAGTCTCCCGCCTATCTAGCGCTGTTAGAGCTTTCCTCATCTCCAGCGCTGCCGGAGTCTCCCGCCTGTTCAGCGCAGCCAGAGCCTTCCTCCGACACAGCGCTGCAGGAGTCTCCCGGCTGTTCAGCGCAGCCAGAGCTGCCAGACTGCATGGAGCAGTCAGAGCTGTCAGTCTGCATGGAGCAGTCAGAGCTGTCAGTCTGCATGGAGCAGCCAGAGCTGTCAGTCTGCATGGAGCAGCCAGAGCTGTCAGTCTGCATGGAGCAGCCAGAGCTGTCAGTCTGCATGGAGCAGCCAGAGCTGTCAGTCCGCATGGAGCAGCCAGAGCTGTCAGTCCACATGGAGCAGCCAGAGCTGTCAGTCCGCATGGAGCAGCCAGAGCTGTCAGTCTACATGAAGCAGCCCGAGCTGTCAGTCTGTAAGAAGCCGCCAGAGCTGTCAGCCTATATGGAGCAGCTAGCATCGCCAGTCTGCCCAGCGCCGTCAGTCTGCCCAGCATCGCCAGTCTGCCCAGCATCGCCAGTCTGCCCAGCGTCGCCAGTCTGCCCAGCGTCGTCAGTCTGCCCAGCGCCGCCAGTCTGCCCAGCGCCGCCAGTCTGCCCAGCGCCGCCAGTCTGCCCAGCGCCGCCAGTCTGCCCAGCGCCGCCAGATCTGCCAGTCAGCCAGACTCTTCCAGATCTGCCAGTCAGCCAGACTCTTCCAGATCTGCCAGTCAGCCAGACTCTTCCAGATCTGCCAGTCAGCCAGACTCTTCCAGATCTGCCAGTCAACCAGACTCTTCCAGATCTGCCAGTCAACCAGACTCTTCCAGATCTGCCAGGATCTGCCAGTCAGCCAGGATCTGCCAGTCAGCCAGGATCTGCTGAAACCACCAGCCAGCCAGGAGCTGGTAGATCTATCTACCTGCCTGAGCTTCCTCTCACTCCTGAGCTTCCTCTCACTCCTGAGCTTCCTCTCACTCCTGAGCTTCCTCTCACTCCTGAGCTTCCTCTCACTCCTGAGCTTCCTCTCACTCCTGAGCTTCCTCTCACTCCTGAGCTTCCTCTCACTCCTGAGCTTTCTCTCACTCCCGAGCTTCCCCTCAGTCCCGAGCTGCCTCGGTCCCGAGCTGTCCTTCAGTCCCGATCTGCTCCTCAGTCCAGTGGGGTTCTGGGTGGGGACTACTAGGCCATGGTCGGCGGCGAGGGTGGACTATCCAGGGACGAAGGGAGAGGGGACTAAGACATTAAAGGAGTGGGGTCCACGTCCCGCGCCGGAGCCGCCACCATGGACAGACGCCCACCCGGACCCTCCCTATTGTTTTGAGGTGCGTTCTGGAGTCCGCACCTTAGGGGGATTCTGTCACGCCCTGGTCAAAGTATTTTGTGTTTATCTTAATGTATTTGGTCAGGCCAGGGTGTGGCATGGGGTTTTTGTAATTGTGGTGTGTTTGTCTTGGGGTGTTGGTGGTGGTATTGGGATTGTAGCTTAGTGGGTTGTCTAGCAAGGTCTATGGCTGTCTGGAGTGGTTCTCAATCAGAGGCAGGTGCTTATCGTTGTCTCTGATTGGGAACCATATTTAGGCAGCCATATTCTTTGAGTTTGTCGTGGGTGATTGTCCTTAGTGTCCTATGTGTACTCTTTGTTAGTTTTCACCAGATAGGCTGTTTCGGTTTCGTTTATTGTTTTTTGTAAGTTCGTGTTTCTTTGTTATATTAAACATGGATCGCAATCGACACGCTGCAGTTTGGTCCGACTCTCCTTCATCACCACTATATGAAAACCGTTACACCCCTGTAACTATTCCCCAGGTCATTGCTGCAAATGAGAATGTGTTCTCAGTCAACTTACCTGGTAAAATAACAGATAAATAAAAATAAAATAAATAAATTGACCTGACATGTAATCTGAATGTCATCTACCCCCAAAAAATTCTGAAGTATACCTTCAAGACATTCCAGAAAGGGTTTGTGGAGATGGACTGCTCAAACGCTCACAGTCAAGATTACAGCCTCAATAACAAATTACTGTCTTAAGAGGAATGACAGGCCAGAGGACAATTGTTATCGAGTCAAATCAAATTGTTTTTGTCATATGCTCCAAACACAACCTGTTACTGTTAAATGCTTACAAGCCCTTAACCAACAATGCAGTTCAAGAAATACAGCCAAGTTAAATATTTGCTAAATAAACGAAAGTAAAAAATAAAATAAAAAGTTAAACAATAAGATGACATACAGTTTAAGTCAGAAGTTTACATGCACTTATGTTGGAGTCATTAAAACAAATGTCTTGTTAATTAACAAACTATAGTTTTGGGAAGTCGGTTAGGACATCTACTTTGTGCATGACACAAGTCATTTTTCCGACTATCACAATTCCAGTGGGTCAGAAATCAACACACACTACGTTGACTGTGCCTTTAAACAGCTTAGAAAATTCCAGAAAATTATGTCATGGCTTTAGAAGCTTCTGATGCTGACATCATTTGAGTCAATTAGAGGTGTACCTGTGGATGTATTTCAAGGCCTACCTTCAAACTTAGTGCCTCTTTGTTTGACAACATGTGGAAATCAAAAGAAATTAGCCAAGACATCAGAAAGAAATTGTAGACCTCCACAAGTCTGGTTCATCGTTTGGAGCAATTTCCAAACGCCTGAAGATACCACGTTCATCTGTACAAACAATAGTATGCAAGTATAAACACCATGGGATCCCGCAGCCGTCATACCGCTCAGGAAGGAGACGCGTTCTGTCTCCTAGAGATGAACGTATCTTGCTGCGAAAAGTGCAAATCATTCCCAGAACAACAACAAAGGACCTTGTGAAGATGCTGGAGGAAACAGGTACAAAAGTATCCATATCCACAGGAAAACAAGTCCTATATCGACATAACCTGAACGGCAGATTAGCAAGGAAGAAGCCACTGCACCAAAACTACAGTTTGCAACTGCACGTGGTGACAAAGATCGTACTTTTTGGAGAATTGTCCTCCGGTCTGATGAAACAAAAATAGAACTGTTTGGCCATAATGACCATTGTTATGTTTGGAGGAAAAAGGGGGAGGCTTGGAAGCAGAAGAACACCATCCCAACCGTGAAGCATGGGTGTGGCAGCATCATGTTCTGGGGGTGCTTTGTTGCAGGAGGGACTGGTGCACTTCACAAAATAGATGGCATCATGAGGTTGGAAAATTATGTGGATATATTGAAGCAACATCTCAAGACATCAGTTAAAGCTTGGTAGCAAATGGGTCTTCCAAATGGACAATGACCTATAAGCATACTTCCAAAGTTATGGCTTAAGGACAACAAAGTCAAGGTATTGGAGTGGCCATCACAGACTCAGTTCTCTCTACTATTATTCTGACATTTCACATTCTTAAAATTAAGGGGTGATCCTAACTGACCTAAAACAGGGCATTTGTACTAGGATTAAATGTCAGGAATTGTGAAAAACTGAGTTTAAATGTATTTGGCTAAGGTGTATGTAAACTTGCGACTTCAACTGTAACTATAACGAGGCTATATATAGGCCGTACCGGTACCGAGTCAATGTGCGGGGGTACAGATTAGTAGAGTTAAGGGGTCCGGGTGGCCATTTGATTAATTGTTCAGCAGTCTTATGGCTTGGGGTTAGAAGCTGTTAAGAAGCTTTTTGTACCTAGACTTGGCACCCCTGTACTGCTTGCTGTGCGGTAGCAGAGAGAACATTCTAGGTCTTGAGTGACTGGAGTCTTTGACAATTTTTTGGGCCTTCCTCTGACACCACATAGTATATAGGGGCTGGATGGCAGGAAGCTTTGCCCCCGTGATGTACTGGGCCGTTCGCACTACCCTCTATACTGCCTTATGGTCGGATGCTGAGCAGTTGCCATAACAGGCATTGATGAAACCGATCAAGATGCTCTCGATGGTACTGCTGTAGATCCTTTTGAGGATCTGGGGGCCTATGCCAAATCTCTTCAGTCTCTTGAGGCGGAAAAGGTGTTGTCCTGCCCTCTTCACGTCTGTCTTGGTGTGTTTGGACCATGATAGTTTATTGGTGATGTGGACACCAAGGAACTTGGTAGTCATTTAGGCAGATTACCTTTGCATTCCTGGGCACAAGGATTATGGAGGTCTGATTGAAACATGTGGGTATTACAGACTCGGTCAGGGAGAGGTTGAAAATGTCCTGTGAAGACACTTGCCAGTTGGTCCGCGCATGCTCTGAGTACACGCCCTTGGGATCCATCTGGCCCCGCGGCCTTGTGAATGTTGTCCTGTTTAAAGATCTTCCTCACATCAGCTACGGAAAGCGTGATCACACTGTCATCCAAAACAACTGGGGCTCTCATGCACACTTCAGTGTTGCTTGCCTCGAAGCGCCATAAAAGGCATTTAGCTTGTCTGGTTGGATCGCGTCACTGGGCAGCTCGGAGTTGGGTTTCCCTTTTTAGTCCATAATAGAGTCAGAGCTGGTTCAGTAGGATTAAATCTTAGTCCTGTATTGATGCTTTGTTTGTCTGAGGGCATAGCGGGATATATTACAATGTAATCAACACAGCTCCTAGGGCATCAACACAGCTTCGAGTGTTTACAGGACATCAACATATCAACACAGCTCCTAGTGTTTACAGGACATCAACACAGCTCCTAGTGTTTACAGGACATCAACACAGCTCCTAGTGTTTACAGGACATCAACACAGCTCCTAGTGTTTACAGGACATCAACACATCAACACAGCTCCTAGTGTTTACAGGACATCAACACATCAACACAGCTCCTAGTGTTTACAGGACATCAACACATCAACACAGCTCCTAGTGTTTACAGAACATCAACATATCAACAGAGCTCCTAGTGTTTACAGGACATCAACACATCAACACAGCTCCTAGTGTTTACAGGACATCAACACATCAACACAGCTCCTAGTGTTTACAGGACATCAACACATCAACAGAGCTCCTAGTGTTTACAGGACATCAACATATCAACACAGCTCCTAGTGTTTACAGAACATCAACACAGCTCACAGTTCCCCAGTCCCACAACAACTTGCTTTGTGGTTACAGGGCAACAACACAGCTCAACACAGCTCCCAGTCCTTCAGCGTAACACAGAACAGTATAGCTCAAGCTAGCAATACACAGCACACAGCTCCCTGTCCTACAGCAGCATGGCAGGTGTTTACCAACAGGAAACTTGCAGTAAGGGAGGGAGCTGGTGCTGCCAGCAACACAAAGCACAGTGTAGTAATTGATATTTATGAATTATCAGCACCACTCAATCCACCCATCAATCAAACAATACCGGTGCCCAAAAAGGTCCACATGAACTGCATTCATGCATTTTTCCTGGTCCTCTCCTAACCCTTCAAACAGATTACTTTGAAACTTAAAGCCATCATTTGTAATTTGTTTAATTAGTTTTTCAGTCAAAGGCTAGAAACAATAGCAGGTTTGTTTTGCTCCAGAGAAGTAACTACTATTTCCCCGGTTGGCTCAGATGCTATCCTAGCTTCTAACTAATGTTAGCTAGTTATCCATCTTGCCAGGCTTCCTTAGCAGCTTGAACACAGCCCTTACGGCTAGGACCACAGATTGTCCCAGGTGTGACTGTTTGAATCCCTGAAGTTTGTTGCTGTTTCCTTTTGCCAACGGCCTGCCCTGTCTGGAGCGGCGAGGAGTAACAGTGTAGCCTACGTTGCTACCATGACAACGGTGAGGAGTAACAGTGTAGCCTACCTTGCTACCATGACAACGGCGGGGAGAAACAGCGTAGCCTACGTTGCTACCATGACAACGGCGAGGAGAAACAGCGTAGCCTACGTTGCTACTTTGACAAGAGCGAGGAGTAACAGTGTAGCCTACGTTGCTACTATGACAACAGCGAGGAGTAACAGTGTAGCCTACGTTGCTACTATGACAACAGCGAGGAGAAACCGTATTGTCTACGTTGCTACTATGACAACAGCGAGGAGAAAAAGTATAGACTACCTTGCTACCATGACAACGGTGAGGAGTAACAGTGTAGTCTACGTTGCTACCATGACAACATCGAGGAGAAACCGTGTAGCCTACATTGCTACCATGACAACAGCGAGGAGTAACAGTGTAGCCTAGGTTTTATACCATGACAACAGCGAGGAGTAACGGCATAGCCTACGTTGCTACCATAACAACGGCGAGGAGTAACAGCGTAGCCTACGTAGTAACAGCGTAGCCTACATTGCTACCATGACAACGACGAGGAGTAACAGCGTAGCGAACGTAGTAACAGCGTAGCCTACATTGCTACCATGACAACAGCGAGGAGTAACAGTGTAGGCTACGTTACTACCATGATACAGACCAAAGCCGGTGGGAGAACATAGCACATGGTAAAGCTCTGTGGGGTCAGTAGTGCTCATAGCTCCATGGTAAAGCTCTGTGGGGTCAGTAGTGCTCATAGCTCCATGGTAAAGCTCAGTGGGGTCAGTAGTGCTCATAGCTCCATGGTAAAGCTCTGTGGGGTCAGTAGTGCTCATAGCTCCATGGTAAAGCTCAGTGGGGTCAGTAGTGCTCATAGCTCCATGGTAAAGCTCAGTGGGGTCAGTAGTGCTCATAGCTCCATGGTAAAGCTCTGTGGGGGTCAGTAGTGCTCATAGCCCCATGGTAAAGCTCTGTGGGGGTCAGTAGTGCTCATAGCTCCATGGTAAAGCTCTGTGGGGTCAGTAGTGCTCATAGCTCCATGGTAAAGCTCTGTGGGGTCAGTAGTGCTCATGGCTCCATGGTAAAGCTCTGTGGGGGTCAGTAGTGCTCATAGCTCCATGGTAAAGCTCTGTGGGGTCAGTAGTGCTCATAGCTCCATGGTAAAGCTCAGTGGGGTCAGTAGTGCTCATAGCTCCATGGTAAAGCACACTGCAGATTAATACAGATCCACCCCCTCCAGCTGTCCCTGGGGTGTTTCTGGAGGCCCACTGTGTATCCACCCCCTCCAGCTGTCCCTGGGGTGTTTATGGAGGTCCACTGTGTATCCACCCCTCCAGCTGTCCCTGGGGTGTTTCTGGAGGCCCACTGTGTATCCACCCCTCTGGTGAACCCCTGGGGTGTTTCTGGAGGCCCACTGTGTATCCACCCCCTCCAGCTGTCCCTGGGGTGTTTCTGGAGGTCCACTGTGTATCCACCCCCTCTGGTGAACCCCTGGGTTGTTTCTGGAGGTCCACTGTGTATCCACCCCCTCTGGTGAACCCCTGTGGTACTTCTGAGGACAGGGGGCCTGGGGTTGGGCTGCAGCGGAAGGAGAGGGGGATCTGAATGATAAGGATTCCATTGTACTGTGTATCGTATGGGGTGCAGATGCAACCAGCGTGAAATGGTTAGCTAGTTAGCGGTGTGCGCTACTAGCGTTTCATTCGGCGACGTAACTCGCTCTGAGCCATTGAAGTAGTTGTTTCCCTTGTTCTGCAAGGCCCTTGGCTTTTGTGGAGCTATTGTTAATGATGCTTCAATGGTGACTGTTGTTGATCTGTGCAGAATATTCCTGGTTCAAGCCAAGGTTGGGGTGAGGGGAGGGATGAAAGCAGTACTGTTACATTGATGCTGTTGACCCGGATCACTCAGTTGGGATCTGCCCGTTTGCTGCAGAGAAGGATGTGAAAGGGAGTTAGGTGAGTGTAAGTGTTGTGAAATGGCTGGCAAATTTGCGATGCGTGCTAGTAGCATTTCAATCGGTGATGTCACTCACTCAGAGACCTTGATGTAGTTGTTTTTCTTGCTCTGCAAGTCCCACGGCTTTTGAGAAGCGATAGCTAACGATGCTTCCTGGGAAGACAGTTGGCGATGCGAGCAAAGTGGCTCTGGTTGGAGCCCAGGTTAGGAGAGGGACAGAATCAATACTGATACACAGAAACACTGTGACCCTCTCAGCGCACCATGGTAAGAATGACCTTAGTGTACCACCTGACCAGCCTCCTGATCCCCAGTGGCTCCTTCCTGCCTGAGTCTGTCAATTCAATTGGGGCTGGCTCTCTGCTGACATGTTGACAGAGGGCTGTTCTGATTCTAGAGGCTTTGTCTTGTCAAGGTGAGACCACCCATTTTCCTTGAACTCCCATCTTTTAATTTCCTAGTCAAGGCTTTCTCAACTTCACAGATCTGTCCCATTCACCTCTACTAGGTCCTTTGTCCTGTCTCACATCTGCCCTCTGAGCTCCACATACATGTCGTTTCCCGCTATCATCCACTGGTCATGGCTCTACTACCCTGTCCTGTCCTATCCTCTTCTACAGCTTCAGTGTCCTGTCCTATCCTCTTCTACAGCTCTACTACCCTGTCCTACCTTGTCCTGTCCTGTCCTACCCTGTCCTGTCCTATCCTTTTCTACAGCTCTACTACCCTGTCCTGCCCTATCCTCTTCTACAGCTCTACTACCCTGTCCTATCCTCTTCTACAGCTTCACTGTCCTGTCCTATCCTCTTCTATAGCTTCACTGTCCTGGCCTATCCTCTTCTACAGCTCTACTACCCTGTCCTGTCCTATCCTCTTCTACAGCTCTACTACACTGTCCTGTCCTATCCTCTTCTACAGCTCTACTGCACTGTCCTGTCCTATCCTCTTCTACAGCTCTACTACCCTGTCCTATCCTCTTCTACAGCTTCACTGTCCTGTCCTGTCCTATCCTCTTCTACAGCTCTACTACCCTGTCCTGTCCTATCCTCTTCTACAGGTCTACTACCCTGTCCTGTCCTATTCTCTTCTACAGCTTCACTGTCCTGTCCTATCCTCTTCTACAGCTTCACTGTCCTGTCCTATCCTCTTCTACAGCTTCACTGTCCTGTCCTATCCTCTTCTACAGCTTCACTGTCCTGTCCTATCCTCTTCTACAGCTTCACTGTCCTGTCCTATCCTCTTCTACAGCTTCACTGTCCTGTCCTATCCTCTTCTACAGCTTCACTGTCCTGTCCTATCCTCTTCTACAGCTTCACTGTCCTGTCCTATCCTCTTCTACAGCTTCACTGTCCTGTCCTATCCTCTTCTACAGCTTCACTGTCCTGTCCTGTCCTATCCTCTTCTACAGCTTCACTGTCCTGTCCTGTCCTATCCTCTTCTACAGCTCTACTACCCTGTCCTGTCCTATCCTCTTCTACAGCTTCACTGTCCTGTCCTATCCTCTTCTACAGCTTCACTGTCCTGTCCTATCCTCTTCTACATCTTCACTGCCCTGACCTATCCTCTTCTACAGCTTCAATGCCCTGTCCTGTCCCATCCGCTTCTACAGCTTCAATGTCCTGTCCTATCCTCTTCCACAGCTTCAATGTCCTGTCATGTCCTATCCCCTTCTACAGCTCTACTACCCTGTCCTGTCCTATCCTCTTCTACAGCTTCACTGTCCTGTCCTATCCTCTTCTATAGCTTCACTGTCCTGTCCTGTCCTATCCCCTTCTACAGCTCTACTACCCTGTCCTGTCCTATCCTCTTCTACAGCTTCACTGTCCTGTCCTATCCTCTTCTACAGCTTCAATGTCCTGTCCTGTCCTAGCCTCTTCTACAGCTTCACTGTCCTGTCCTATCCTATTCTACAGCTTCACTGTCCTGTCCTCTCCTCTTCTACAGCTTCACTGTCCTGTCCTATCCTATCCTCTTCTACAGCTTCACTGTCCTGTCCTATCCTATCCTCTTCTACAGCTTCATCATCCTGTCCTATCCTATCATATTCTACAGCTTCACTGTCCTGTCATATCCTCTTCTATAGTTTCACTGTCCTGTCCTATCCTCTTCTACAGATTCACTGTCCTGTCCTATCCTCTTCTACAGCTTCACTGTCCTGTCCTATCCTCTTCTACAGCTTCACTGTCCTGTCCTATCCTCTTCTACAGCTTCACTGTCCTGTCATATCCTCTTCTACAGCTTCACTGTCCTGTCATATCCTCTTCTACAGCTTCACTGTCCTGTCCTCTCCTACAGCTTCACTGTCCTGTCCTCTCCTACAGCTTCACTGTCCTGTCCTACCCTCTTCTACAGCTTCACTGTCCTGTCCTATCCTCTTCTACAGCTTCACTGTCCTGTCCTATCCTCTTCTACAGCTTCACTGTCCTGTCCTATCCTCTTCTACAGCTTCACTGTCCTGTCCTATCCTCTTCTACAGCTTCACTGTCCTGTCCTATCCTCTTCTACAGCTTCACTGTCCTGTCCTATCCTCTTCTACAGCTTCACTGTCCTGTCCTATCCTCTTCTACAGCTTCACTGTCCTGTCCTATCCTCTTCTACAGCTTCACTGTCCTGTCCTGTCCTATCCTCTTCTACAGCTTCACTGTCCTGTCCTGTCCTATCCTCTTCTATAGCTTCACTGTCCTGTCCTATCCTCTTCTACATCTTCACTGTCCTGTCCTGTCCTATCCACTTCTACAGCTCTACTACCCTGTCCTGTCCTATCCTCTTCTACAGCTTCACTGTCCTGTCCTATCCTCTTCTACAGCTTCAATGTCCTGTCCTGTCCTAGCCTCTTCTACAGCTTCACTGTCCTGTCCTATCCTCTTCTACAGATTCACTGTCCTGTCCTATCCTCTTCTACAGCTTCACTGTCCTGTCCTATCCTCTTCTACAGCTTCACTGTCCTGTCCTATCCTCTTCTACAGCTTCACTGTCCTGTCATATCCTCTTCTACAGCTTCACTGTCCTGTCATATCCTCTTCTACAGCTTCACTGTCCTGTCCTCTCCTACAGCTTCACTGTCCTGTCCTCTCCTACAGCTTCACTGTCCTGTCCTACCCTCTTCTACAGCTTCACTGTCCTGTCCTATCCTCTTCTACAGCTTCACTGTCCTGTCCTATCCTCTTCTACAGCTTCACTGTCCTGTCCTATCCTCTTCTACAGCTTCACTGTCCTGTCCTATCCTCTTCTACAGCTTCACTGTCCTGTCCTATCCTCTTCTACAGCTTCACTGTCCTGTCCTATCCTCTTCTACAGCTTCACTGTCCTGTCCTATCCTCTTCTACAGCTTCACTGTCCTGTCCTATCCTCTTCTACAGCTTCACTGTCCTGTCCTGTCCTATCCTCTTCTACAGCTTCACTGTCCTGTCCTGTCCTATCCTCTTCTATAGCTTCACTGTCCTGTCCTATCCTCTTCTACATCTTCACTGCCCTGACCTATCCCCTTCTACAGCTCTACTACCCTGTCCTGTCCTATCCTCTTCTACAGCTTCACTGTCCTGTCCTATCCTCTTCTACAGCTTCAATGTCCTGTCCTGTCCTAGCCTCTTCTACAGCTTCACTGTCCTGTCCTATCCTATTCTACAGCTTCACTGTCCTGTCCTCTCCTCTTCTACAGCTTCACTGTCCTGTCCTATCCTATCCTCTTCTACAGCTTCACTGTCCTGTCCTATCCTATCCTCTTCTACAGCTTCATCGTCCTGTCCTATCCTATCCTATTCTACAGCTTCACTGTCCTGTCATATCCTCTTCTATAGCTTCACTGTCCTGTCCTATCCTCTTCTACAGCTTCACTGTCCTGTCCTATCCTCTTCTACAGCTTCACTGTCCTGTCCTATCCTCTTCTACAGCTTCACTGTCCTGTCCTATCCTCTTCTACAGCTTCACTGTCCTGTCCTACCCTCTTCTACAGCTTCACTGTCCTGTCCTACCCTCTTCTACAGCTTCACTGTCCTGTCCTATCCTCTTCTACAGCTTCACTGTCCTGTCCTATCCTCTTCTACAGCTTCACTGTCTTGTCCTATCCTCTTCTACAGCTTCACTGTCCTGTCCTATCCTCTTCTACAGCTTCACTGTCCTGTCCTGTCCTATCCTCTTCTACAGCTTCACTGTCCTGTCCTGTCCTATCCTCTTCTATAGCTTCACTGTCCTGTCCTGTCCTATCCTCTTCTACATCTTCACTGTCCTGTCCTGTCCTATCCCCTTCTACAGCTCTACTGCCCTGTCCTGTCCTATCCTCTTCTACAGCTTCACTGTCCTGTCCTATCCTCTTCTACAGCTTCAATGTCCTGTCCTGTCCTAGCCTCTTCTACAGCTTCACTGTCCTGCCCTATCCTATTCTACAGCTTCACTGTCCTGTCCTCTCCTCTTCTACAGCTTCACTGTCCTGTCCTATCCTATCCTCTTCTACAGCTTCACTGTCCTGTCCTATCCTATCCTCTTCTACAGCTTCACTGTCCTGTCTTATCCTATCCTCTTCTACAGCTTCATCGTCCTGTCCTATCCTATCCTATTCTACAGCTTCACTGTCCTGTCATATCCTCTTCTATAGCTTCACTGTCCTGTCCTATCCTCTTCTACAGCTTCACTGTCCTGTCCTATCCTCTTCTACAGCTTCACTGTCCTGTCCTATCCTCTTCTACAGCTTCACTGTCCTGTCCTATCCTCTTCTACAGCTTCACTGTCCTGCCCTATCCTATTCTACAGCTTCACTGTCCTGTCCTCTCCTCTTCTACAGCTTCACTGTCCTGTCCTATCCTATCCTCTTCTACAGCTTCACTGTCCTGTCCTATCCTATCCTCTTCTACAGCTTCACTGTCCTGTCCTATCCTCTTCTACAGCTTCACTGTCCTGTCCTATCCTCTTCTACAGCTTCACTGTCCTCTCCTACCCTCTTCTACAGCTTCACTGTCCTGTCCTACCCTCTTCTACAGCTTCACTGTCCTGTCCTATACACTTCTACAGCTTCACTGTCCTGTCCTATCCTCTTCTACAGCTTCACTGTCCTGTCCTATCCTCTTCTACAGCTTCACTGTCCTGTCCTATCCTCTTCTACAGCTTCACTGTCCTGTCCTGTCCTATCCTCTTCTACAGCTTCACTGTCCTGTCCTGTCCTATCCCCTTCTACAGCTCTACTACCCTGTCCTGTCCTATCCTCTTCTACAGCTTCACTGTCCTGTCCTATCCTCTTCTACAGCTTCAATGTCCTGTCCTCTCCTCTTCTACAGCTTCACTGTCCTGTCCTATCCTATCCTCTTCTACAGCTTCACTGTCCTGTCCTATCCTATCCTCTTCTACAGCTTCATCGTCCTGTCCTATCCTATCCTATTCTACAGCTTCACTGTCCTGTCATATCCTCTTCTATAGCTTCACTGTCCTGTCCTATCCTCTTCTACAGCTTCACTGTCCTGTCCTATCCTCTTCTACAGCTTCACTGTCCTGTCCTATCCTCTTCTACAGCATCACTGTCCTGTCATATCCTACAGCTTCACTGTCCTGTCCTCTCCTACAGCTTCACTGTCCTGTCCTACCCTCTTCTACAGCTTCACTGTCCTGTCCTATCCTCTTCTACAGCTTCACTGTCCTGTCCTATCCTCTTCTACAGCTCTACTACCCTGTCCTACCTTGTCCTGTCCTGTCCTATCCTTTTCTACAGCTCTACTACCCTGTCCTGCCCTATCCTCTTCTACAGCTCTACTACCCTGTCCTATCCTCTTCTACAGCTTCACTGTCCTGTCCTATCCTCTTCTATAGCTTCACTGTCCTGGCCTATCCTCTTCTACAGCTCTACTACCCTGTCCTGTCCTATCCTCTTCTACAGCTCTACTACACTGTCCTGTCCTATCCTCTTCTACAGCTCTACTACACTGTCCTGTCCTATCCTCTTCTACAGCTCTACTACCCTGTCCTATCCTCTTCTACAGCTTCACTGTCCTGTCCTGTCCTATCCTCTTCTACAGCTCTACTACCCTGTCCTGTCCTATCCTCTTCTACATGTCTACTACCCTGTCCTGTCCTATCCTCTTCTACAGCTTCACTGTCCTGTCCTATCCTCTTCTACAGCTTCACTGTCCTGTCCTATCCTCTTCTACAGCTTCACTGTCCTGTCCTATCCTCTTCTACAGCTTCACTGTCCTGTCCTATCCTCTTCTACAGCTTCACTGTCCTGTCCTATCCTCTTCTACAGCTTCACTGTCCTGTCCTATCCTCTTCTACAGCTTCACTGTCCTGTCCTATCCTCTTCTACAGCTTCACTGTCCTGTCCTGTCCTATCCTCTTCTACAGCTTCACTGTCCTGTCCTGTCCTATCCTCTTCTACAGCTCTACTACCCTGTCCTGTCCTATCCTCTTCTACAGCTTCACTGTCCTGTCCTATCCTCTTCTACAGCTTCACTGTCCTGTCCTATCCTCTTCTACATCTTCACTGCCCTGACCTATCCTCTTCTACAGCTTCAATGCCCTGTCCTGTCCCATCCGCTTCTACAGCTTCAATGTCCTGTCCTATCCTCTTCCACAGCTTCAATGTCCTGTCATGTCCTATCCCCTTCTACAGCTCTACTACCCTGTCCTGTCCTATCCTCTTCTACAGCTTCACTGTCCTGTCCTATCCTCTTCTATAGCTTCACTGTCCTGTCCTGTCCTATCCCCTTCTACAGCTCTACTACCCTGTCCTGTCCTATCCTCTTCTACAGCTTCACTGTCCTGTCCTATCCTCTTCTACAGCTTCAATGTCCTGTCCTGTCCTAGCCTCTTCTACAGCTTCACTGTCCTGTCCTATCCTATTCTACAGCTTCACTGTCCTGTCCTCTCCTCTTCTACAGCTTCACTGTCCTGTCCTATCCTATCCTCTTCTACAGCTTCACTGTCCTGTCCTATCCTATCCTCTTCTACAGCTTCATCATCCTGTCCTATCCTATCATATTCTACAGCTTCACTGTCCTGTCATATCCTCTTCTATAGCTTCACTGTCCTGTCCTATCCTCTTCTACAGATTCACTGTCCTGTCCTATCCTCTTCTACAGCTTCACTGTCCTGTCCTATCCTCTTCTACAGCTTCACTGTCCTGTCCTATCCTCTTCTACAGCTTCACTGTCCTGTCATATCCTCTTCTACAGCTTCACTGTCCTGTCATATCCTCTTCTACAGCTTCACTGTCCTGTCCTCTCCTACAGCTTCACTGTCCTGTCCTCTCCTACAGCTTCACTGTCCTGTCCTACCCTCTTCTACAGCTTCACTGTCCTGTCCTATCCTCTTCTACAGCTTCACTGTCCTGTCCTATCCTCTTCTACAGCTTCACTGTCCTGTCCTATCCTCTTCTACAGCTTCACTGTCCTGTCCTATCCTCTTCTACAGCTTCACTGTCCTGTCCTATCCTCTTCTACAGCTTCACTGTCCTGTCCTATCCTCTTCTACAGCTTCACTGTCCTGTCCTATCCTCTTCTACAGCTTCACTGTCCTGTCCTGTCCTATCCTCTTCTACAGCTTCACTGTCCTGTCCTGTCCTATCCTCTTCTATAGCTTCACTGTCCTGTCCTATCCTCTTCTACATCTTCACTGTCCTGTCCTGTCCTGTCCTATCCACTTCTACAGCTCTACTACCCTGTCCTGTCCTATCCTCTTCTACAGCTTCACTGTCCTGTCCTATCCTCTTCTACAGCTTCAATGTCCTGTCCTGTCCTACCCTCTTCTACAGCTTCACTGTCCTGTCCTATCCTCTTCTACAGCTTCACTGTCCTGTCCTATCCTCTTCTACAGCTTCACTGTCCTGTCCTATCCTCTTCTACAGCTTCACTGTCCTGTCCTATCCTCTTCTACAGCTTCACTGTCCTGTCCTGTCCTATCCTCTTCTACAGCTTCACTGTCCTGTCCTGTCCTATCCTCTTCTATAGCTTCACTGTCCTGTCCTGTCCTATCCTCTTCTACATCTTCACTGTCCTGTCCTGTCCTATCCCCTTCTACAGCTCTACTACCCTGTCCTGTCCTATCCTCTTCTACAGCTTCAATGTCCTGTCCTGTCCTAGCCTCTTCTACAGCTTCACTGTCCTGCCCTATCCTATTCTACAGCTTCACTGTCCTGCCCTCTCCTCTTCTACAGCTTCACTGTCCTGTCCTATCCTATCCTCTTCTACAGCTTCACTGTCCTGTCCTATCCTATCCTCTTCTACAGCTTCACTGTCCTGTCTTATCCTATCCTCTTCTACAGCTTCATCGTGCTGTCCTATCCTATCCTATTCTACAGCTTCACTGTCCTGTCATATCCTCTTCTATAGCTTCACTGTCCTGTCCTATCCTCTTCTACAGCTTCACTGTCCTGTCCTATCCTCTTCTACAGCTTCACTGTCCTGTCCTATCCTCTTCTACAGCTTCACTGTCCTGTCCTATCCTCTTCTACAGCTTCACTGTCCTGCCCTATCCTATTCTACAGCTTCACTGTCCTGTCCTCTCCTCTTCTACAGCTTCACTGTCCTGTCCTATCCTATCCTCTTCTACAGCTTCACTGTCCTGTCCTATCCTATCCTCTTCTACAGCTTCACTGTCCTGTCCTATCCTCTTCTACAGCTTCACTGTCCTGTCCTATCCTCTTCTACAGCTTCACTGTCCTGTCCTACCCTCTTCTACAGCTTCACTGTCCTGTCCTACCCTCTTCTACAGCTTCACTGTCCTGTCCTATCCTCTTCTACAGCTTCACTGTCCTGTCCTATCCTCTTCTACAGCTTCACTGTCCTGTCCTATCCTCTTCTACAGCTTCACTGTCCTGTCCTATCCTCTTCTACAGCTTCACTGTCCTGTCCTGTCCTATCCTCTTCTACAGCTTCACTGTCCTGTCCTGTCCTATCCCCTTCTACAGCTCTACTACCCTGTCCTGTCCTATCCTCTTCTACAGCTTCACTGTCCTGTCCTCTCCTCTTCTACAGCTTCACTGTCCTGTCCTATCCTATCCTCTTCTACAGCTTCACTGTCCTGTCTTATCCTATCCTCTTCTACAGCTTCATCGTCCTGTCCTATCCTCTCCTATTCTACAGCTTCACTGTCCTGTCATATCCTCTTCTATAGCTTCACTGTCCTGTCCTATCCTCTTCTACAGCTTCACTGTCCTGTCCTATCCTCTTCTACAGCTTCACTGTCCTGTCCTATCCTCTACTACAGCTTCACTGTCCTGTCCTATCCTCTTCTACAGCTTCACTGTCCTGTCATATCCTACAGCTTCACTGTCCTGTCCTCTCCTACAGCTTCACTGTCCTGTCCTACCCTCTTCTACAGCTTCACTGTCCTGTCCTATCCTCTTCTACAGCTTCACTGTCCTGTCCTATCCTCTTCTACAGCTTCACTGTCCTGTCCTATCCTCTTCTACAGCTTCACTGTCCTGTCCTATCCTCTTCTACAGCTTCACTGTCCTGTCCTATCCTCTTCTACAGCTTCACTGTCCTGTCCTATCCTCTTCTACAGCCTCACTGTCCTGTCCTGTCCTATCCTCTTCTACAGCTTCACTGTCCTGTCCTATCCTCTTCTATAGCTTCACTGTCCTGTCCTGTCCTATACTCTTCTACAGCTTCACTGTCCTGTCCTGTCCTATCCCCTTCTACAGCTCTACTACCCTGTCCTGTCCTATCCTCTTCTACAGCTTCACTGCCCTGTCCTATCCTCTTCTACATCTTCACTGCCCTGACCTATCCTCTTCTACAGCTTCAATGCCCTGTCCTGTCCTATCCTCTTCTACAGCTTCACTGTCCTGTCCTATCCTCTTCTATAGCTTCACTGTCCTGTCCTGTCCTATCCTCTTCTACAGTTTCACTGTCCTGTCCTGTCCTATCCCCTTCTACAGCTCTACTACCCTGTCCTGTCCTATCCTCTTCTACAGCTTCACTGTCCTGTCCTATCCTCTTCTACAGCTTCAATGTCCTGTCCTGTCCTAGCCTCTTCTACAGCTTCACTGTCCTGCCCTATCCTATTCTACAGCTTCACTGTCCTGTCCTCTCCTCTTCTACAGCTTCACTGTCCTGTCCTATCCTATCCTCTTCTACAGCTTCACTGTCCTGTCCTATCCTATCCTCTTCTACAGCTTCATCGTCCTGTCCTATCCTATCCTATTCTACAGCTTCACTGTCCTGTCATATCCTCTTCTACAGCTTCACTGTCCTGTCCTATCCTCTTCTACAGCTTCACTGTCCTGTCCTATCCTCTTCTACAGCTTCACTGTCCTGTCCTATCCTCTTCTACAGCTTCACTGTCCTGTTCTATCCTGGCCTCCTATTCTATCCTCTCCTGTCATCCTATCCTATCCTGTCCTCCTATCCTATCCTCTCCTGTCATCCTATCCTATCCTGTCCTCCTATCCTATCCTCTCCTGTCATCCTATCTTATCCTGTCCTCCTATCTTATCCTCTCCTGTCATCCTATCCTATCCTGTCATCCTATCCTATCCTCCCCTGTCATCCTGTCCTATCCTGTCCTACCCTGTCCTATTCTGTCCTGTCCTGTTCTCCTATCCTATCCCGTCCTCCTATCCTTTCCTCCTATCCTATCCTGTCCTATCCTGTCCTCCTATCCTGTCCCCTCCTCCTATCCTGTCCTGTCCTCCTATCCTATCCTCTCCTGTCATCCTGTCCTATCCTGTCCTCCTATCCTATCTTCTCCTGTCATCCTATCCTCTCCTGTCCTCCTATCATATCCTGCCCTGTCCTCCTATCCTATCCTCCTATCTTTTCCTGTTCTGTCCTCCTATCCTATCCCGTTCTGTCCTCCTATCCTGTCCTATCCTGTCCTCCTATCCTATCCAGTTCTGTCCTGCTATCCTGTACTATCATATTCTGTCCTCCTATCCTATCCTATCCTGTCCTCCTATCTTATCCTGCTCTGTCCTATCTTTTCCTGCTCTGTCCTATCTTGTCCTGTTCTGTCCTTTCCTGTCCTGTCTTATCCTGCCCTATCCCATCCTATTATGTTCTATCTGTCCTGTCCTTTCCTATCCCTTCCTGTCCCATCCTGTCCTATCCTTTAGTTTTTGCCCTTATTTTACCAGGTAAAACACGTTCTCATTTACAGCAACGACCTGGGGAATAGTTACAGGGGAGAGGAGGGGGATGAATGAGCCAATTGAAGCAGGGTATGATTAGGTGGACATGACAGTATGAGGGCCAGATTGGTAATTTAGCCAGGACACCGGGGTTTACACCTCTACTCCTACGACAAGTGCCATGGGACACCCGTTTAAAATCCCACCCGAAAGACGGAACCCTACACAGGGCAATGTCCCCAATCCCTTCCCTGTCATATCCTGTCAAATATCATCCTGTCCTGTCCTATCCTATCCTGTCGTATTCTGTCCTGTCCTGTAATATCCTGTCCTATTCTGTTTGTCCTATCCTACCCTATCCACCTGGCTACCCCTACCCCAGCCAATAACTCTGCACCCCCACTGCAACTTGCCTAAGCCCCCCACTTCTCCTTCACCCAAATACAGATAGCTGATGTTCTGAAAGAGCTGCAAAATCTGAGACAGGTGTCTTGAGGTATTACCATAGTAACCAGGAAAACAGGAGACAGGTGTCTTGAGGTATTACCATAGTAACCAGGAGAACATGAGACAGGTGTCTTGAGGTATTACCATAGTAACCAGGAGAACAGGAGAGAGGTGTCTTGAGGTATTACCATAGTAACCAGGAGAACAGGAGAGAGGGGGAATAATACGATGCACTCATTGTGACCAGAACGAACTCTTAACTCAAGGTTAGATGTGTGTGTGTGTGTGTCACCGTGTCTAAAGAGAGAAGGCTTGGTAAATATGACTGGCAGACAGACACACACTCATTGAAGCATATCAGATGAGAAGCGTATTCCCCACACACACACCTCTGATGACACCACACATTAAAAAACACACACACACACCCCTCTAGGCATCTGGAAAATAAGCTTATGTCCCTTCATGCTCAGAGGGACTGAATAAATAACAATAAGCAATTGGGGAAATCTGAAGAAATGACTAACGTTTAAGTTAATATGCTAACAAGATGGATAACCTTGTGTGAGGGAAAGATGGATAACCTTGTGTGAGGGAAAGATGGATAACCTTGTGATAGGGAAAGATGGACAACCTTGTGATAGGGAAAGATGGATAACCTTGTGTTAGGGAAAGATGGATAACCTTGTGATAAGGAAAGATGGATAACCTTGTGATAGGGAAAGATGGATAACCTTGTGTGAGGGAAAGATGGATAACCTTGTGTGAGGGAAAGATGGATAACCTTGTGTGAGGGAAAGATGGATAACCTTGTGATAGGGAAAGATGGATAACCTTGTGTGAGGGAAAGATGGATAACCTTGTGATAGGGAAAGATGGATAACCTTGTGATAGGGAAAGATGGATAACCTTGTGTGAGGGAAAGATGGATAACCTTGTGATAGGGAAAGATGGATAACCTTGTGATAGGGAAAGATGGATAACCTTGTGTTAGGGAAAGATGGATAACCTTGTGTTAGGGAAAGATGGACAACCTTGTGTTAGGGAAAGATGGGTAACCTTGTGTTAGGGAAAGATGGATAACCTTGTGATAGGGAAAGATGGATAACCTTGTGATAGGGAAAGATGGATAACCTTGTGATAGGGAAAGATGGACAACCTTGTGATAGGGAAAGATGGATAACCTTGTGTTAGGGAAAGATGGATAACCTTGTGATAAGGAAAGATGGATAACCTTGTGTTAGGGAAAGATGGATAACCTTGTGTGAGGGAAAGATGGATAACCTTGTGATAAGGAAAGATGGATAACCTTGTGATAGGGAAAGATGGATAACCTTGTGTGAGGGAAAGATGGATAACCTTGTGTGAGGGAAAGATGGATAACCTTGTGTGAGGGAAAGATGGATAACCTTGTGATAGGGAAAGATGGATAACCTTGTGATAGGGAAAGATGGATAACCTTGTGTGAGGGGAAAATGGATAACCTTGTGATAGGGAAAGATGGATAACCTTGTGTTAGGGAAAGATGGATAACCTTGTGTGAGGGGAAGATGGATAACCTTGTGATAGGGAAAGATGGATAACCTTGTGTTAGGGAAAGATGGATAACCTTGTGATAGGGAAAGATGGATAACCTTGTGTTAGGGAAAGATGGATAACCTTGTGTTAGGGAAAGATGGGTAACCTTGTGTTAGGGAAAGATGGATAACCTTGTGTGAGGGAAAGATGGATAACCTTGTGATAGGGAAAGATGGATAACCTTGTGTGAGGGAAAGATGGATAACCTTGTGTGAGGGAAAGATGGATAACCTTGTGTGAGGGAAAGATGGATAACCTTGTGTGAGGGAAAATATAAATTGTGATAAGCTGCTCCATCCCCATTCACTATACTACCTCAAACAGATTAAATTACTTTGTGTATTGATATCTCAGGTTAGTATGGTGCTGTGTGTTAATATCTTATTTAACTCTTTAGTCATATCCCAGTATACCTACTGTATTTGCTTATGGTTTTGCCTACACCCAGCAAAAAATATTCAACTTTATTTGGAATGGCAAGCCAGATAAAATGAAAAGGGCCTATTTGAAGAGGCGACTCCAGGATGCTGGCCTTCTAGGCAGAGTTCCTCTGTCCAGTGTCTGTGTTCTTTTGCCCATATTAATATTTTATTTTTATTGGCCAGTCTGAGATATGGCTTTTTCTTTGTAAATCTGCCTAGAAGACCAGCATCCCGGAGTCGTCTCTTCACTGTTGACATTGAGACTGGTGTTTTGCAGGAAATATTTAATGAAGCTGCCAGTTGATGACTTGTGAGTTGTCTGTTTCTCCAACTAGACACTCTAATGTACTTGTCCTCTTGCTCAGTTGTGCACCGGGGCCTCCCACTCCTCTTTCTATTCTGGTTAGAGACAGTTTGAGCTGTTCTGTGAAGGGAGTAGTACACAGCGTTGTACGAGATCTTCAGTTTCTTGACAATTTCTCGCATGGAACAGCCTTCATTTCTCAGAACAAAAATAGACTGACGAGTTTCAGAAGAAAGGTCTTTGTTTCTGGCCATTTTGAGCCTGTAATCGAACCTACAAATGCTGATGCTCCAGATACTCAACTAGTCTAAAGGCCTGTTTTACTGCTTATTTAATCAGTACTCAGATTTCAGCTGTGCTAACATAATTGCAAAAGGGTTTTCTAATGATCAATTAGCCTTTTAAAATGATGAACTTGGATTAGCTAACAGAATCTGTCATTGGAACACAGGAGTGATGGCTGCTGATAATGTACCTCTGTACTCCTATGTAGATATTCCATAAAAAAATCAGCCGTTTCCAGCTACAATAGTCATTTCCAACATTAACAATGTCTACACTGTATTTCTGATCAATGTGTTATTTTAATGGACAAAAAAGGTGATTTTGTTTCAAAAACCAGGACATTTCTAAGTGACCCCGAACCTTTGAACAGTAGTGTATATATTTTTTCTCATAATTGTTCTATTTCAAATCCTCCTCCATCTCAGTGTGGCATCCACAGATGTGAGCCAGGTCATTAGCATTTTAGTCTCAGGCTAGTGAGTGGTGGTCATTAATACTATCAATGACTAATTGATGATTACGAATGACTTATTGATGATGCACTATATAAATTAAGATGCATTGCCCATATATTTACTCCATACATTTAGACTGATTTTATAGTTTAACTTGCACTTTATGTTTTTGCATAGACAATCTCAGATCTTGAAATGAACCTAAACCTAATCAACTGCATCTGACTTGTTATATTAGCTGAGTTAGCTAGCTGGTAATCATAAACGCTGCAGATGGTGGAGTGTAAATCTGTTTCACTGGTTGTGTAATGTATCTTACTGGGAAGGAGAGGACTAAAGCGCAGCGTGGTTAGTGTTAAACATCTTTAATTTAGACGAAAACCGAGAACACTACAAAAATACAAAACAATAAATGTGAAAACCGAAACAGTCCTGTGTGGTGAAACAGACACGGAAACAATCACCCACAAATCCCAACACAAAACAAGCTACCTAAATATGGTTCCCAATCAGAGACAATGACTAACACCTGCCTCTGATTGAGAACCATATCAGGCCACACACAGAAACGGACAAACTAGACACACAACACAGAATGCCCACCCAGCTCACGTCCTGACCAACACTAAAACAAGGGAAACACACAAGAACTATGGTCAGAACGTGACAGGTTGATACCTGAGAGCGCAGCGTTTTCTCGTTTATCATAAACAACAGCTTGTGTGTAACAATAATCATCAACATAAACATGAGTACATAAGCACATTGGTATCTTCCTCTATAAATAAATAACTAAATATATCTCATCTAGTAGTATTGGGTTGTAGCTGTTTTACTCTCAATGTGTTACTGCTGTGCCACAGTGCTGGTAAATCACAGAGCCATGTAAGTCCCAAACAGCACCACTGTCAACTATTGTTTTTTTATTTAACCCTTCATTTTAACAGGGAAGACTTATTGTAACCTATAGGTCTCTTTTCCAAATGATACAATATAAATAGACACATTATACACAGCAGTACACACTCTTGGCATTCTCTCAACCAGATTTACCTGGAATGCTTTTCCAACAGTCTTGAAGGAGTTCCCACATATGCTGAGTACTTGTTGGCTGCTTTTTCTTTTTTAATGTGTACTGTATATATACGCACGTTAGAATACAAACACACAGTCATGGAAAGCACGAGTAAAATATCACAAATCACCCAGGAAACCAGGTACATTCTTCCACAAATTAGTTCCCTATCAATTCTTTGAAATGCCCGAACAGCACCAGAACATCAAGATTAAATGTCTTTTGAATTTTGCTCCAGGGTTATGGTGCATTAAAACTAAAAGCTGATTTTCCCAGCTCGGTGGAGACCCTAAGAACCTCAAGAGTTAACCAATCCTCTGAATGGGTTAGGCAACTCAGGTGTCTATACTTCAACAGCAAAGTTAGATAAGATGGAAGTTTATGAAGTAGTGTCTCGTAAACATAAAGGGTGTAACGTAGACGTCTACAGGTCTTTAACGAAGTCCAGCCAACCTTTTGATACAGGATACAGTGATGAGTATCAAACCTGTCCCCTGTAACAAAACAAAGGGCATTATGGGAGATGGAATCCAAAGGTTTAAGAGTAGCAGCTGCACTTTGATAAATAATATCATCATAATCAACAACAGATCAAAAGGTTGACTGAATAATCTGCTTCCTACTGATTAGAGAAAGACACCATCTGTTTCTGTAGAAAAAGCGCTTCATGGAAATCTGTCTACTACTACAGTATAAATACAGGTGTGGTTTTATGGATATGATATCAGCAGGTATGGTTTCATGGATATGGTATCAGCAGGTATGGTTTATGGATGTGGTATCAGCAGGTATGGTTTATGGATATGGTATCAGCAGGTATGGTTTATGGATATGATATCAGCAGGTATGGTTTCATGGATATGGTATCAGCAGGTATGGTTTATGGATGTGGTATCAGCAGGTATGGTTTATGGATATGGTATCAGCAGGTATGGTTTATGGATATGATATCAGCAGGTATGGTTTATGGATATGGTATCAGCAGGTATGGTTTATGGATATGATATCAGCAGGTATGGTTTATGGATATGGTATCAGCAGGTATGGTTTATGGATATGGTATCAGCAGGTATGGTTTATGGATATGGTATCAGCAGGTATGGTTTTATGGATATGATATCAGCAGGTATGGTTTTATGGACATGATATCAGTATAAATACAGGTATGGTTTTATGGATATGGTATCAGCAGGTATGGTGTTATGGAGAGACAGAGAGACGGGGAGAGAGAGGAGGGGCATAACTGTAAATCAAACATTAAAAATAAATAATTAACCAATCAATCAGTAACTGTATTAATCTGAATACTGTGCACTAATCATACTACAAACTATTTAGAACGTACTGTTCAGTATCAACTAATGCAGAAAGGAACAAATATCAGCATGCTAGGCTCCTCCCACTGAGGACGTGTCATCTCATTTAGATACAGCACATCCCGTCAGCTGATTATCAGCTGTTGTCAATCACTTGTGTCTCGAAAGATGATTCTCTTCCTCAATAGTGTGCAGCAATGTCTCACTATTCAGAACGCCAGTACGAGTATTAGTTTATACAGGCTGTCTATAGTAATATATTGACTGGGTTAAACCTGCTGTTAGACAGGCTGTCTATAGTAATATATTGACTGGTTTAAACCAGCTGTTAAACAGGCTGTCTATAGTAATATATTGACTGGGATAAACCTGCTGTTAAACAGGCTGTCTATAGTAATATATTGACTGGGATAAACCTGCTGTTAAACAGGCTGTCTATAGTAATATATTGACTGGGATAAACCTGCTGTTAGACAGGCTGTCTATAGTAATATATTGACTGGGATAAACCTGCTGTTAGACAGGCTGTCTATAGTAATATATTGACTGGGATAAACCTGCTGTTAGACAGGCTGTCTATAGTAATATATTGACTGGGTTAAACCTGCTGTTAGACAGGCTGTCTATAGTAATATATTGACTGGGATAAACCTGCTGTTAAACAGGCTGTCTATAGTAATATATTGACTGGGTTAAACCTGCTGTTAGACAGGCTGTCTATAGTAATATATTGACTGGGTTAAACCTGCTGTTAAACAGGCTGCCTATAGTAATATATTGACTGGGTTAAACCTGCTGTTAGACAGGCTGTCTATAGTAATATATTGACTGGGTTAAACCTGCTGTTAGACAGGCTGTCTATAGTAATATATTGACTGGGTTAAACCTGCTGTTAGACAGGCTGTCTATAGTAATATATTGACTGGTTTAAACCAGCTGTTAAACAGGCTGTCTATAGTAATATATTGACTGGGATAAACCTGCTGTTAAACAGGCTGTCTATAGTAATATATTGACTGGGATAAACCTGCTGTTAAACAGGCTGTCTATAGTAATATATTGACTGGTTTAAACCAGCTGTTAAACAGGCTGTCTATAGCAATATAAGTTCCTCGGCGTACACATCACAGACAAACTGAATTGGTCCACTCACACAGACAGCATCGTGAAGAAGGCGCAGCAGCGCCTCTTCAACCTCAGGAGGCTGAAGAAATTTGGCTTGTCACCAAAAGCACTCACAAACTTCTACAGATGCACAATCGAGAGCATCCTGGCGGGCTGTATCACCGCCTGGTACGGCAACTTCTCCGCCCACAACTGTAAGGCTCTCCAGAGGGTAGTAAGGTCTGCACAACGCATCACCGGGGGCAAACTACCTGCCCTCCAGGACACCTACACCACCTGATGTCACAGGAAGGCCATAAAGATCATCAAGGACAACAACCACCCGAGCCACTGCCTGTTCACCCCGCTATCATCCAGAAGGCGAGGTCAGTACAGGTGCATCAAAGCTAGGACCGAGAGACTGAAAAACAGCTTCTATCTCAAGGCCATCAGACTGTTAAACAGCCACCACTAACATTAAGTGGCTGCTGCCAACACACTGACTCAACTCCAGCCACTTTAATAATGGGAATTGATGGGAAATTATGTAAAATATATCACTAGCCACTTTAAACAATGCTACCTAATATAATGTTTACATACCCTACATCATTCATCTCATATGTATATACTGTACTCTATATCATCTACTGCATCTTCATGTAATACATGTATCACTAGCCACTTTAACTATGCCACTTTGTTTACATACTCATCTCATATATATATATACTGTACTCAATACCATCTACTGTATCTTGCCTATGCCGCTCTGTACCATCACTCATTCATATATCTTTATGTACATATTCTTTATCCCCTTACACTTGTGTCTATAAGGTAGTAGTTTTGGAATTGTTAGCTAGATTACTTGTTGGTTATTACTGCATTGTCGGAACTAGAAGCACAAGCATTTCGCTACACTCGCATTAACATCTGCTAACCATGTGTATGTGACAAATACATTTGATTTGATTATATTGACTGGGATAAACCTGCTGTTAAACAGTCTGTCTATATTAATATATTGACTGGGTTAAACAAAACCTGCTGTTAAACAGGCTGTCTATAGTAATATATTGACTGGTTTAAACAAAACCTGCTGTTAAACAGGCTGTCTATAGTAATATATTGACTTGGTTAAAGGTATTACTCACATTGGCTACAGAGAGCATGATTATACAGTCGTCTGGAACAGCTGGTGCTCTCATGCATGGTTCAGTGTTGCTTGCGTCGAAGCGAGCAAAGAAGTCATTTAGAACGTCTGGTAGGCTAGCTTCACTGGGTAGGTCGCGGCTGAGTTTCCCTTTGTAATCCATGATAGTTTGCGAGGCCTGCCACATCTTACGAGCATCAGAGCCGAAGTCGTCAATGCACTTATTAATGAAGCCAGTGACTGATGTGGTAAACTCCTCAATGCCATCGGATGAATCCCAAAACATTTTCCAGTCTGTGCTAGCGAAACAGTTCTGTAGCTTAGCATCCTCTTCCATATTGAGCGTGTCACTGGTACTTCCTGTTTGGGTTTTTGCTTGTAAGCAGGAATCAGGAGGATAGAGTTATGGTCAGATTGGCCAAATGAAGAGTCAGGGAGAGTTTGAATGTGTCTCTGTCTGTGGAGTAAAGGTGATCAAGAGTTTTTTCGCCTCTAGTTGCACAGGTGCTGATAGAAATGAGGTAAAAAATATTTAAGTTTCCGAGCATTAAAGGCCCCGGACACTAGGAGCTTCACCTCTGGATGAGCGTTTTCCTGTTTGCTTATGGCCGTATACAGCTCATTGAATGAAGTCTTAGTGCCAGCAACCCTAGCATCTAATGACCAAACACAACATTACCTCCCAGTCATAACCCTAGAATCTAATGACCAAACCCATTATTACCTCTCAGTCATAACCCTAGCATCTAATGACCAAACACAACATTACCTCTCAGTCATAACCCTAGCATCTAATGACCAAACACAACATTACATCTCAGTCATAACCCTAGCATCTAATGACCAAACACAACTTTACCTCCCAGTCATAACCCTAGCTTCTAATGTCCAAACACAACATTACCTCCCAGTCATAACCCTAGCTTCTAATGTCCAAACACAACATTACCTCCCAGTAATAACCCTAGCTTCTAATGACCAAACACAACATTACCTCCCAGTCATAACCCTAGCTTCTAATGTCCAAACACAACATTACCTCCCAGTAATAACCCTAGCATCTAATGACCAAACACAACATTACCTCCCAGTCATAACCCTAGCTTCGAAAGACCAAACGCAACACTACCTCCCAGTCATAAACCTAGCATCTAATGATCAAACACACATTACCCCTCAGACATAACCCTAGCTTCTAATGTCCAAACACAAAGCGAAGTTGTTATTTATTTTCTCTCAGAAATAATGCCTCAACTCACATTAATTAATTAGACCCAGCTATTGTAATGATTTCAACTTGGATAGATGATAAGGGGAGAGATTTGTTTTTACGCATATGCTATCTCCCCAAAAACTCTTTTATGTTTAGGCCCTCTAGTTTCTCAATATCTGTAAATTCAAGTCCATGCTAGTTCCCCTTAAGGTGTTTGTTATTATGCTAGTTCCTTATTAGCTCTATGTTCGGATCCATGCTAGTTCCCCCTAAGGTGTTTGGTATTATGCTAGTTCCTTATTAGCTCTATGTTCGGATCCATGCTAGTTTCCCCTAAGGTGTTTGTTATTGTTCTAGTTCCTCATTAGATATAATTTCGGATCCATGCTAGTTCTCCCTAAGGTGTTTGTTATTATGCTAGTTCCTTATTAGCTCTATGTCCGGATCCATGCTAGTTCCCCCTAAGGTGTTTGGTATTATGCTAGTTCCTTATTAGCTCTATGTTCGGATCCATGCTAGTTCCCCTTAAGGTGTTTGTTATTATGCTAGTTCCTTATTAGCTCTATGTTCGGATCCATGCTAGTTCCCCCTAAGGTGTTTGGTATTATGCTAGTTCCTCGTGAGCTCTAGGTTCAGCTCCTCTATAGAGGAGCTTCCCCCTAAGATCTTTGTTATGTTGTCAATCTGACAGTCTGTTCTCCAGAACAGGGCTCTTATCAGTACAGACAGTTATACAGGGCTTCCCTCACCTCAGTAACAGGTGACATGACGCTCCAATTAGCATATATGCTAATTACTATACTTCTAGTTCCTGTCCAGGAGGTGTAATTGTACATAAAATCTGCCTGAAACAGGAGATATGTTTCTGGCTATTTGATCAAGAATGATTTGATCAAGACTGATTGATCAAGAATGATTTGATCAAGACTGATTGTCGGTATCCATCTAGTTCCATGTATTGAAAAAGGACCAATATAATAACTTCCTGTTTACAGACAATAAGAGGAAGTGGAGGGGGTGTAGTCATGGTGATGATGACACTTCCTGCATTGTATCCTCGTGGAAAATAATGAACATGCTAGTGGTTGTGAGCGAGACAGCCGACTGTGTGGACTTGGTGGGTAGCGGTGAGTGCTGGAGCTTTATTAAATACCTGCATATCTCTCAGACATCCACAGCTCAGTGCAGAACTGTCACAGAGAAGATCAGAAGCTCAGCTCTACAGCTGAACCAATAGAGAGAGGAGATTAATGTATTTTTCTCTCAGCAGGTCGTAGCAGTAATGGTGTTGACGTCATGTGTCACAGCACTACTAATGGGCAAGATACAAGATTCGCTGAAAGAACGATTGCATCCGTCCAGTTCTGTGTAACTGAAGGAAGACTGATATTATAACTGACCATTCACAGACAATAACAAATGGAGGTGGTGTAGTCATGGTGATGAGGAGACTCCCTGCAGTTTTTCCTGGTGGGTATTAACGCTGCCTTGTTAACAGCCTGTCTGGTGATGGTAGAGGTGGTTTGAGAGCTGTGTGAAATGTATTTTTTCTCAACGTGACAACTGGTTATTACAGAGTAAAGAGATCAAACCTTTCCCCTCTCAGTAGGACAGAGCAGTAATGGGGGTCAACTCATGTCTCTGACACAGGATGGGATGGGTCATTCAGTTAGTATGTAACTGAGAACAGAGTCAGATCTCAGTAAGCCTCACAGTGGAGGCCTCCCAGACATGTTACTTACAGTAAACATATTTGATCAACAGCAAACAGATTAGGTTGCAAATAATGTGATTGATACAACAACAACAACAACAACAACAATGACACAACATGCCAGGATGTGTTCTCTATGGGCAGTTAGTTTCCTATGGAATCTTACCTACTTCTCATGTCCAGGGGGTAGTACTGTACATCACCCTGCCTCACTCTTCAGAACCAGGAGATGGACTCCTGTCCTATGGGCCGTTGTGGCTTGGACAAGGCATACTACTGTCCTACCTTTTAGTGTTTCGGCTCCACAGTGATATCACTGGTTGTGCATTCATGGTTCCTGAGCGCCGTCCAGTGAGTAGTGTTTACGGACAGCTTTTTAAAACCATTAAGGCTAACACACACAGCCATCCCAATAATAGATCAACCTCCTTCACCACGGAGCTCATCAAAAGGATATATAACAGCTGAAGGATGTTTGATCTGATTTATGGACAGCCAGAAGGAAAAGCAGGGACAGTACATCATGACAGAACACATCCTGATGATTTATGGACAGCTAGAAGGAAAAGCAGGGACAGTACATCATGACAGAACACATCCTGATGATTTATGGACAGCTAGAAGGAAAAGCAGGGACAGTACATCATGACAGAACACATCCTGATGATTTATGGACAGCTAGAAGGAAAAGCAGGGACAGTACATCATGACAGAACACATCCTGATGATTTATGGACAGCTAGAAGGAAAAGCAGGGACAGTACATCATGACAGAACACATCCTGATGATTTATGGAGAGCCGTTAGGAAAAGCAGGGACAGTACATCATGACAGAACACATCCTGATGATTTATGGACAGCCGGAAGGAAAAGCAGGGACAGTACATCATGACAGAACACATCCTGATGATTTATGGACAGCCGGAAGGAAAAGCAGGGACAGTACATCATGACAGAACACATCCTGATGATTTATGGACAGCTAGAAGGAAAAGCAGGGACAGTACATCATGACAGAACACATCCTGATGATTTATGGACAGCCGGAAGGAAAAGCAGGGACAGTACATCATGACAGAACACATCCTGATGATTTATGGACAGCCAGAAGGAAAAGCAGGGACAGTACATCATGACAGAACACATCCTGATCAACACTACATCATGACAGAACACATCCTGATGATTTATGGAGAGCCGTTAGGAAAAGCAGGGACAGTACATCATGACAGAACACATCCTGATGATTTATGGACAGCTAGAAGGAAAAGCAGGGACAGTACATCATGACAGAACACATCCTGATGATTTATGGACAGCTAGAAGGAAAAGCAGGGACAGTACATCATGACAGAACACATCCTGATGATTTATGGACAGCTAGAAGGAAAAGCAGGGACAGTACATCATGACAGAACACATCCTGATGATTTATGGAGAGCCGGAAGGAAAGCAGGGACAGTACATCATGACAGAACACATCCTGATGATTTATGGACAGCTAGAAGGAAAAGCAGGGACAGTACATCATGACAGAACACATCCTGATGATTTATGGACAGCCAGAAGGAAAAGCAGGGACAGTACATCATGACAGAACACATCCTGATGATTTATGGACAGCTAGAAGGAAAAGCAGGGACAGTACATCATGACAGAACACATCCTGATGATTTATGGACAGCCAGAAGGAAAAGCAGGGACAGTACATCATGACAGAACACATCCTGATGATTTATGGACAGCCAGAGGGAAAAGCAGGGACAGTACATCATGACAGAACACATCCTGATGATTTATGGAGAGCCGTTAGGAAAAGCAGGGACAGTACATCATGACAGAACACATCCTGATGATTTATGGACAGCCGTTAGGAAAAGCAGGGACAGTACATCATGACAGAACACATCCTGATGATTTATGGAGAGCCGTTAGGAAAAGCAGGGACAGTACATCATGACAGAACACATCCTGATGATTTATGGACAGCCGTTAGGAAAAGCAGGGACAGTACATCATGACAGAACACATCCTGATGATTTATGGACAGCCGTTAGGAAAAGCAGGGACAGTACATCATGACAGAACACATCCTGATGATTTATGGACAGCTAGAAGGAAAAGCAGGGACAGTACATCATGACAGAACACATCCTGATGATTTATGGACAGCCGGAAGGAAAAGCAGGGACAGTACATCATGACAGAACACATCCTGATGATTTATGGAGAGCCGTTAGGAAAAGCAGGGACAGTACATCATGACAGAACACATCCTGATGATTTATGGAGAGCCGTTAGGAAAAGCAGGGACACAACATCATGACAGAACACATCCTGATCAACACTACATCATGACAGAACACATCCTGATCAACACTACATCATGACAGAACACATCCTGATCAACACAGCATCATGACAGAACACATCCTGATCAACACAGCATCATGACAGAACACATCCTGATCAACACAACATCATCACAGAACACATCTGATCAATACAACATCAGAACATATCTGATCAACACAACATCAGAACACATCTGATCAACACAACATCAGAACACATCTGATCAACACAACATCAGAACACATCTGATCAACACAACATCATTACAGAACACATCTGATCAACACAACATCAGAACACATCTGATCAACACAACATCAGAACACATCTGATCAACACAACATCAGAACACATCTGATCAACACAACATCACTACAAAACACATCTGATCAACACAACATCATCACAGAACACATCCTGATCAACAGAACATCAGAACACATCTGATCAACACAACATCACTACAAAACACATCTGATCAACACAACATCACTACAAAACACATCCTGATCAACACAACATCATTACAGAACACATCTGAGCTATACCTCCTCCACTTATTTACCCAGCCAGAGAATTAGCCAAAATTAGCCTACAGATGGAGACATCGAAGCAAAATCACATTGATTGATTATCAGACTAGTGTCAGGCTTTTGGTCATGAGTAGGCCTAAAATAGTAAGCGACTGAAGAGAAAAATGATTCACTTTTTATTTTATTATTTTATTTAACCTTCATTCAACCAGGTAGACAAGTTGAGAACACCTTTATTTAACCAGGTAGACAAGTTGAGAACACCTTTATTCAACCAGGTAGACAAGTTGAGAACACCTTCATTCAACCAGGTAGACAAGTTGAGAACACCTTTATTCAACCAGGTAGACAAGTTGAGAACACCTTTATTCAACCAGGTAGACAAGTTGAGAACACCTTTATTTAACCAGGTAGACAAGTTGAGAACACCTTCATTCAACCAGGTAGACAAGTTGAGAACACCTTTATTCAACCAGGTAGACAAGTTGAGAACACCTTTATTTAACCAGGTAGACAAGTTGAGAACACCTTTATTTAACCAGGTAGACAAGTTGAGAACACCTTTATTTAACCAGGTAGACAAGTTGAGAACACCTTTATTCAACCAGGTAGACAAGTTGAGAACACCTTTATTCAACCAGGTAGACAAGTTGAGAACACCTTTATTCAACCAGGTAGACAAGTTGAGAACACCTTTATTTAACCAGGTAGACAAGTTGAGAACACCTTTATTCAACCAGGTAGACAAGTTGAGAACACCTTTATTCAACCAGGTAGACAAGTTGAGAACACCTTTATTTAACCAGGTAGGCTAGTTGAGAACACCTTTATTTAACCAGGTAGACAAGTTGAGAACACCTTTATTTAACCAGGTAGACAAGTTGAGAACACCTTTATTTAACCAGGTAGACAAGTTGAGAACACCTTTATTTAACCAGGTAGACAAGTTGAGAACACCTTTATTTAACCAGGTAGACAAGTTGAGAACACCTTTATTTAACCAGGTAGACAAGTTGAGAACACCTTCATTTAACCAGGTAGACAAGTTGAGAACACCTTTATTTAACCAGGTAGACAAGTTGAGAACACCTTTATTCAACCAGGTAGGCCAGTTGAGAACACCTTTATTCAACCAGGTAGACAAGTTGAGAACAACTTTATTTAACCAGGTAGACAAGTTGAGAACAACTTTATTTAACCAGGTAGACAAGTTGAGAACACCTTTATTCAACCAGGTAGGCTAGTTGAGAACACCTTTATTCAACCAGGTAGACAAGTTGAGAACACCTTCATTTAACCAGGTAGACAAGTTGAGAACACCTTTATTCAACCAGGTAGGCTAGTTGAGAACACCTTCATTTAACCAGGTAGACAAGTTGAGAACACCTTTATTCAACCAGGTAGGCTAGTTGAGAACACCTTTATTCAACCAGGTAGGCTAGTTGAGAACACCTTTATTCAACCAGGTAGGCTAGTTGAGAACACCTTTATTCAACCAGGTAGGCTAGTTGAGAACACCTTCATTTAACCAGGTAGACAAGTTGAGAACACCTTTATTCAACCAGGTAGGCTAGTTGAGAACACCTTTATTCAACCAGGTAGGCTAGTTGAGAACACCTTTATTTAACCAGGTAGACAAGTTGAGAACAAGTTCTCATTTACCATTGCGACCTGGCCAAGATAAAGCAAAGCAGTTTGACACAAACAACGACACAGAGTTACACATGGAGTAAAACAAACATACAGTCAATAATACAGTATAAACTAGTCTATATAGGATGTGAGCAAATGAGGTGAGATAAGGGAGGTAAAGGCAAAAAAAGGCCATGGTGGCGAAGTAAATACAATATAGCAAGTAAAACACTGGAATGGTAGATTTGCAATGGAAGAATGTGCAAAATAGAAATAAAAAATAATGGGGTGCAAAGGAGCAAAATAAATAAATAACATGCTGGCAAAACGTCCTGATCAGCACTAATACATGAGCCAACTAGACAATATGATAATGAGCAGCTCTCATCTCAACTGAACTAATATGTCCACTGCCTAATTGTAGCCTAACTGAGATTCTGTGAAAAGAAAAATCTGACAATGGTTGAAAAATTGTTAAAGACTCCAGCCACCCCAGTCATAGACTGTTGTCTCTGCTACAGCATGGCAAGTGGTGCCGGAGCACCAGGTCTAGGTCCATGAGGCTTCTAAACAGCTTCTACCCCGAAGCCATAAGACTATTATCTATGCATTGTCACTTTAATAACTCTACCTACATGTACATATTACCTAAATTACCTCGACTAACCGGTGCCCCCGCAAATTGACTCTGTACCGGTACCCCCTGTATATAGCCTCCACATTGACTGTACCGGTATCCCCTGTATATAGCCCCCACATTGACTCTGTACCGGTACCCCCTGTATATAGCCTCCACATTGAATCTGTTCTGGTACCCCCTGTATATAGCCTCCACATTGACTCTGTACTGGTACCCCCTGTATATATCCTCCACATTGACTCTGTACCTGTACCCCTGTATATAGCCTCCACATTGACTCTGTACCGTAACACCCTGTATATAGCCTCCACATTGACTCTGTACCGGTACCCCCTGTATATAGCCTCCACATTGACTCTGTACCGGTACCCCCTGTATATAGCCTCCACATTGACTCTGGACTGGTACCCCCTGTATATATCCTCCACATTGACTCTGTACCTGTACCCCCTGTATATAGCCTCCACATTGACTCTGTACCGTAACACCCTGTATATAGCCTCCACATTGACTCTGTACCGGTACCCCCTGTATATAGCTTCCACATTGACTCTGTACCGTTACACCCTGTATATAGCCTCCACATTGACTCTGTACCGCAACACCCTGTATATAGCCTCCACATTGACTCTGTACCGCAACACCCTGTATATAGCCTCCACATTGACTCTGTACCGCAACACCCTGTATATAGCCTCCACATTGACTCTGTACCGGTACCCCCTGTATATAGCCTCCACATTGACTCTGTACCGGTACCCCCTGTATATAGCCTCCACATTGACTCTGGACTGGTACCCCCTGTATATATCCTCCACATTGACTCTGTACCTGTACCCCCTGTATATAGCCTCCACATTGACTCTGTACCGTAACACCCTGTATATAGCCTCCACATTGACTCTGTACCGGTACCCCCTGTATATAGCCTCCACATTGACTCTGTACCGGTACCCCTTGTATATAGCCTCCACATTGACTCTGTACCGCAACACCCTGTATATAGCCTCCACAATGACTCTGTACCGCAACACCCTGTATATAGCCTCCACATTGACTCTGTACCGCAACACCCTGTATATAGCCTCCACATTGACTCTGTACCGTAATACCCTGTATATAGCCTCCACATTGACTCTGTACCGGTACCCCCTTTATATCGCACCGCTATTGTTATTTTACTGCTCTTCTTTAACTACTTGTTTTTTATTCTTATTCCTATTTTTTGAACTGCGTTGGTAAGTTACCATTTCACTGGAAGATCTACACCTGTTGACGCATGACTATTAACATCTGATTTGATTGAACAAGATGAGTCCCTGCGCCTGTCTTAAAGCAGCGTGAAACGGTGTTGAAAGAGTTCACCATATGCGGGCAGGCGATTGGCTATTGCTTCAAATCCTATTATAACGATTGGATGACTCTGGGAGGTTCAGTAAGCAACACTTGGATGTTTTCCACCAGCACCACCCTGCATCCCACGGCTGACTTGCTTCTGAAGCTAAGCAGGGTTGATCCCTGGATGGGAGATCAGATGATGCTGGAGGTGATGTCCGCGGTCAAGTAGGAATACACCCTTTCCTCTGGTCTGAAAAAAAAAACCAGGGTAGTGAATCAAATCAAATCAAATCAAATCAAATCAAATTTTATTTGTCACATACACATGGTTAGCAGATGTTAATGCGAGTGTAGCGAAATGCTTGTGCTTCTAGTTCCGACAATGCAGTAATAACGAACAAGTAATCTAACTAAGAATTCCAAAAAAACTACTGTCTTATACAAAGTGTAAGGGGATAAAGAATATGTACATAAGGATATATGAATGAGTGATGGTACAGAGCAGCATAGGCAAGATACAGTAGATGATATCGAGTACAGTATATACATATGAGATAAGTATGTAAACCAAGTGGCATAGTTAAAGTGGCTAGTCATACATGTATTACATAAGGATGCAGTCGATGATATAGAGTACAGTATCAACGTATGCATATGAGATGAACAATGTAGGGTAAGTAACATTATATAAGGTAGCATTGTTTAAAGTGGCTAGTGATATATTTACATCATTTCCCATCAATTCCCATGATTAAAGTGGCTGGAGTAGAGTCAGTGTCATTGGGGACATTGCCCTGTGTAGGGTACTGTATTTCAAATGGGATATTAAATGGACATCACTAAAGATGTCTTGGAACTTATTGTAAGAATAGGGGTGTAAACCTCTTCTGGATAAATTCCCAATCTGGCCCTCATACCATCATGGCCACCGAATCATCCCCAGCATGCAAAAGTATTCACCCCCCTTTGCATTTTTCCTATTTGGTTGCCTTACAACCTGGGTGTTGTATCATTTGATCAACACAATACTTATAAGATGCAAAATGTTTTTAATTGTGAAACAAACAAGAAATAAGACAAAAAAAACTTGAAGGTGCATAACTATTCACCCCCCAAAGTAAATACTTTGTAGAGCCACCTTTTGCAGCAATTAAAGCTGAAAGTCTCTTGGGGGTATTTCACTATAAGCTTGGCACATCTAGACACGGGGGGTTGCCCATTCTTCAAGGCAGAACTGCTCCAGCTCCTTTGAGTTGGATGGGTTCCGCTTGTGTCCAGCAATCTTTAAGTCATACCACATATTCTCATTTGGGTTCCAAGACATTTAAATGTTTCCCCTTAATCCACTCAAGTGTTGCTTTAGCAGTATGCTTAGGGTCATTGTCCTGCTGGAAGGTGAACCTCCATCCCAGTCTCAAATCTCTGGAAGACTGAAACAGGTTTCCTTCAAGAAGTTCCTTGTTTTTAGCCCTATCCATCATTCATTCAATTCTGACCAGTTTCCCAGTCTCTGCTGATGAAAAACGTCCCCATAGCATGATGCTGCCACCACCATGCTTCACTATGGGGATGGTGTTCTCGGAGTAATGGCCAAAAAGCAAAATTTTTGTCTCATCTGACCAGAGTACCTTCTTCCATACGTTTGGGGAGTCTCCCACATGCCTTTTGGCAAACACCAAAAGTGTTTGCTTATTTTTTTCTTTAAGCAATGGCTTTTTTCTGGACACTCTTCCGTAAAGCCCAGCTCTGTGGAGTGTACTGCTTCAAATGGTCCTATGGACAGATACTCCAATCTCCGCTGTGGAGCTTTGCAGCTCCTTCAGGGTTTACTTTGGTCTCTTTGTTGCCCTCCTTGCCTGGTCTGTGAGTTTTGGTGGGTGGCCCTCTCTTGTGGTGAAATATTCTTTCCATTTTTTAATACTGGAGTTAATGGTGCTCCCCCGTGGGATGTTCAAAGTTTTTATTTTTTTAAATTGTTAGGTTAGATTACTCGTTGGTTATTACTGCATTGTCGGAACTAGAAGCACAAGCATTTCGCTACACTCGCATTAACATCTGCTAACCATGTGTATGTGACAAATAAAATTGATTTGATTTGATTATATTGACTGGGATAAACCTGCTGGCTCATAGCCTGTGGCAAAAATGAGGGACGCGAACAACAGGTATCGGCCAATTAAAAATGTTTCTTTATTGTAAACAAAGCTATTAACTTTAAACTAAGAAAAAGGAATGAGGTGTGGAAGTATCATAATGTAAGGTGTTTGTAAAGTGCATGGATGCGTGAATCTGTGTGTGTGAATGACTGAGTGAAAACTATGCAAAACTACAAAGGAACAAACAAAACAGGTTCATACCTGGAGGAGCAGAGAGAGAGACAAGAGTGATTAGTGACAGTTTAAATACCCTGATCCCAGGTGACTCCATTAACTAACGACCCTCCTCTGCCTGCAGGAGGAACCGCCCCTGCACTGCATAGGAGGAGCCGTGACAATTGTTAATATGGTACTGACCCTGTATATAGTCACCTTACCCCTATACATATCTACCTCCATCACTCCAGTATCCCTGTTCCCTTCCCCCTATACATATCTACCTCCATCGCTCCAGTATCCCTGTACATTGTTAATATGGTACTGACCTGTATATAGTCACATTACCCCTATACATTTCTACCTCCATCACTCCAGTATCCCTGTCTCCTTCCCCCTATACATATCTACCTCCATCACTCCAGTATCCCTGTTCCCTTCCCCATATACATATCTACCTCCATCACTCCAGTATCCCTGTACATTGTTAATATGGTACTGACCCTGTATATAGTCACATTACCCCTATACATATCTACCTCCATCACTCCAGTATCCCAATGTTAACATGGTAATAGACATGTCCCTGGATATACAGTGAGCTCCGAAAGGACAGTGACACCTTGTGAACTGACCCTGGAACTGACCCTGAAACTGACCCTGGAACTGACCCTGGAACTGACCCTGGAACTGGAACTGATCCTGGAGCTGATCCTGGAACTGGAACTGATCCTGGAACTGACCCTGAAACTGATCCTGGAACTGACCCTGGAACTGATCCTGGAACTGACCCTGGAACTGACCCTGGAACTGGAACTGATCCTGGAACTGACCCTGGAACTGACCCTGGAAATGACCCTGGAACTGGAACTGATCCTGGAACTGACCCTGAAACTGGCCCTGGAACTGGAACTGATCCTGTTAGAACCCTGGAACTGGAACTGATCCTGGAACTGATCCTGGAACTGATCCTGGAACTGATCCTGGAACTGACACTGGAATTGACCCTGATCCTGTTAGAACCCTGGAACTGGAACTGATCCTGGAACTGATCCTGGAACTGATCCTGGAACTGATCCTGGAACTGATCCTGGAACTGATCCTGGAACTGACCCTGGATCTGAATTTAAAAAGAATTCAGCATAAAATAGTACGCACATCTTCTCTTTCCATCAAACTGACTTGTTGTAGATAAAAGTTCAAACACAATATATACAATGTGTAGGCATACTGGAGTGGTACAGTTAAGTATGTACAGCACAGCAGAGTATATGATGATTGTGTGTGTGTGTGTGTGTGTGTTGTACTGTCAGTGTCCGTGATTGTGTAGTAAGGGTCAAGTCAGTCCATGTAGTCATTTTGTTAGCTAGTTAGCAGTTTTATGGCTTTGCGAAGCTGCTCGAGAGCCTGTTGCTGTCAGACTTGATGGACTGGTACCTCTTGCCATGCGGAAGCAGAGAGAACAGCCTAGGGTTTGGGTGGCTGGTGTCTTTAAAAATGTTCCGGGCCTTCCTTCCACACCGCAGGGAGCTTGGCCCCAGTGATGTACTGGGCTGTCCTCACCACCCTCTGTAGCGCCATACGATTGAGGGCGGTGCAGTTGCCATACCAAGCAGTGATGCAGTCAGTCAATATGCTCTCAACGGTGCAGCTGTAAAACCTTTTGGAGATTTTGAGGGTCAAATCTTTTCAGCCTCCTGAGAGAGAAGAGGCACCGCCACACCTTCTTCACGAATGTTTGGAATATCAGGAACCAGTTGCAGAGGGAGGTGTTCAGTCCCAGGGTCCTGAGCTTAGTGATGTGTTTGGAGGGGACAATAGTGTTGAATGCTGAGCTGTAGTCAATGAGAGAGCATTCTCACATAGGTATTCCTCTTATCTAGGTGGGTGAGGGCAATGTGGAGTGCAATAGAGAGTGTGTCGTCTATGGATCTGTTGGGGCGGTATGTACATTGGACTGGGTCTAGGGTGTCTGGGATGGTGGAGTCGATGTGTGCCATAACCAGCCTCTCAAAGCACTTCATGATGACAGATGTGAGTACTACAGGGTGGTAGTCATTGTGACAGGAAGCCTCAGAGTTCATGATGACAGATGTGAGTACTACAGGGTGGTAGTCATTGTGACAGGACGCCTCAGAGTTCATGATGACAGATGTGAGTACTACAGGGTGGTAGTCATTGTGACAGGAAGCCTCAGAGTTCATGACGACAGAAATGATGGGGGTCATCATGGGAATTACAGGATGGAACCAGGAAAAATATAAATTGGTCGTTAAAATGGGGGACAGTGTATGAACTGAGAATTATGAATTATAACAGGAGTCTGATAGCAGTAGATGTGATGTGTGTGTGTGTGTGTGTGTGTGTGTGTGTGTGTGTGTGTGTGTGTGTGTGTTCATGAGTGAGTACATGTGTGGAGAATCAGAGCAGGTGGTCAGTCCCGTTAGAATCAGAGCAGGTGGTCAGTCCGGTTAGAATCAGAGAGGGTGGTCAGTCCGGTTAGAATCAGAGCAGGTAGTCAGTCCCGTTAGAATCAGAGCAGGTGGTCAGTCCGGTTAGAATCAGAGCAGGTTGTCAGTCCTGTTAGAATCAGAGCAGGTGGTCAGTCCTGTTAGAATCAGAGCAGGTGGTCAGTCCTGTTAGAATCAGAGCAGGTGGTCAGTCCCGTTAGAATCAGAGCAGGTTCACAGTCGTTAGGGTTAGAATCAGAGCAGGTGGTCAGTCCTGTTAGGGGTTAGAATCAGAGCAGGTGGTCAGTCCTGTTAGAATCAGAGCAGGTGGTCAGTCCTGTTAGAATCAGAGCAGGTGGTCAGTTCTGTTAGGATTAGAAATAGAGCAGGTGGTCAGTCCTGTTAGAATCAGAGCAAGTGGTAAGTCCTGTTAGTGTTAGACACAGAGCAGGTGGTCAGTCCTGTTAGAATCAGAGCAGCTGGTCAGTTCTGTTAGAATCAGAGCAGGTGGTCAGTTCTGTTAGGGTTAGACACAGAGTGGGTGGTCAGTCCTGATAGAATCAGAGCAGGTGGTCAGTCCCGTTAGAATCAGAGCAGGTGGTCAGTCCGGTTAGAATCAGAGAGGGTGGTCAGTCCGGTTAGAATCAGAGCAGGTTGTCAGTCCCGTTAGAATCAGAGCAGGTGGTCAGTCCGGTTAGAATCAGAGCAGGTTGTCAGTCCTGTTAGAATCAGAGCAGGTGGTCAGTCCTGTTAGAATCAGAGCAGGTGGTCAGTCCTGTTAGAATCAGAGCAGGTGGTCAGTCCCGTTAGAATCAGAGCAGGTTCACAGTCGTTAGGGTTAGAATCAGAGCAGGTGGTCAGTCCTGTTAGGGGTTAGAATCAGAGCAGGTGGTCAGTCCTGTTAGAATCAGAGCAGGTGGTCAGTCCTGTTAGAATCAGAGCAGGTGGTCAGTTCTGTTAGGATTAGAAATAGAGCAGGTGGTCAGTCCTGTTAGAATCAGAGCAAGTGGTAAGTCCTGTTAGTGTTAGACACAGAGCAGGTGGTCAGTCCTGTTAGAATCAGAGCAGCTGGTCAGTTCTGTTAGAATCAGAGCAGGTGGTCAGTTCTGTTAGGGTTAGACACAGAGTGGGTGGTCAGTCCTGATAGAATCAGAGCAGGTGGTCAGTCCTGTTGGAATCAGAGCAGGTGGTCAGTCCTGTTAGAATCAGAGCAGCTGGTCAGTTCTGTTCGGGGTTAGAATCAGAGCAGGTGATCAGTCCTGTTAGAATCAGAGCAGGTGGTCAGTTGTGTTAGGGTTAGACACAGAGTAGGTGGTCAGTCCTGATAGAATCAGAGCAGGTGGTCAGTCCTGTTGGAATCAGAGCAGGTGGTCAGATCTGTTAGAATCAGAGCAGGTGGTCAGTCCTGTTAGAATCAGAGCAGGAGGTCAGTCCTGTTAGAATCAGAGCAGGTGTTCAGTCCTGTTAGAATCAGAGCAGGTGTTCAGTCCTGTTAGAATCAGAGCAGGGTGTCAGTCCTGTTAGGGTTGGAATCAGAGCAGGTGGTCAGACCTGTTAGAATCAGAGCAGGTGGTCAGTCCTGTTAGAATCAGAGCAGGTTCACAGTCCTGTTAGGGTTAGAATCAGAGCAGGTGGTCAGTCCTGTTAGGGTTAGAATCAGAGCAGGTGGTCAGTCCTGTTAGGGGTTAGACACAGAGTAGGTGGTCAGTCCTGTTGGAATCAGAGCAGGTGGTCAGATCTGATAGAATCAGAGCAGGTGGTCAGTCCTGTTGGAATCAGAGCAGGTGGTCAGTCCTGTTAGAATCAGAGGAGGTGGTCAGTCCTGTTAGAATCAGAGCAGGTGGTCAGTCCTGTTAGAATCAGAGCATGTGGTCAGTCCTGTTCGGGGTTAGAATCAGAGCAGGTGGTCAGTCCTGTTAGAATCAGAGAAGGTGGTCAGTTCTGTTAGGGTTAGAATCAGAGCAGGTGGTCAGTCCTGTTAGAATCAGAGCAGGTGCTCAGTCCTGTTAGGGGTTAGAATCAGAGCAGGTGGTCAGTCCTGTTAGAATCAGAGCAGGTGATCAGTCATGTTAGGGTTAGACACAGAGTAGGTGGTCAGTACTGTTGGGATCTGAGCAGGTGGTCAGTCCTGATAGAATCAGAGCAGATGATCAGTCCTGTTGGAATGAGAGCAGGTGGTCAGTCCTGTTAGAATCAGAGCAGGTTGTCAGCCCTGATAGAATCAGACCAGGTGGTCAGTCCTGTTAGGATCAGAGCAGGTGGTCAGTCATGTTAGAATCAGAGCAGGTGGTCAGTCATGTTAGGGTTAGAATCAAAGCAGGTGGTCATTCCTGTTAGGGTTAGAATAAGAGCATGTGGTCAGTAGGGTTAGGATCAGAGCAGGTGGTCAGTCCTGTTAGAATCAGAGCAGGTGGTCAGTCCTGTTAGAATCAGAGCATGTGGTCAGTCCTGTTCGGGGTTAGAATCAGATCAGGTGGTCAGTCCTGTTAGAATCAGAGCAGGTGGTCAGTTCTGTTAGGGTTAGAATCAGAGCAGGTGGTCAGTCCTGTTAGAATCAGAGCAGGTGCTCAGTCCTGTTAGGGGTTAGAATCAGAGCAGGTGGTCAGTCCTGTTGGAATCAGAGCAGGTGGTCAGTCCTGTTGGAATCAGAGCAGGTGGTCAGTCCTGTTAGAATCAGAGGAGGTGGTCAGTCCTGTTAGAATCAGAGCAGGTGGTCAGTTCTGTTAGGATTAGAAATAGAGCAGGTGGTCAGTCCTGTTAGAATCAGAGCAGGTGGTCAGTTCTGTTAGGGTTAGACACAGAGTGGGTGGTCAGTCCTGATAGAATCAGAGCAGGTGGTCAGTCCTGTTGGAATCAGAGCAGGTGGTCAGTCCTGTTAGAATCAGAGCAGCTGGTCAGTTCTGTTCGGGGTTAGAATCAGAGCAGGTGATCAGTCCTGTTAGAATCAGAGCAGGTGGTCAGTTGTGTTAGGGTTAGACACAGAGTAGGTGGTCAGTCCTGATAGAATCAGAGCAGGTGGTCAGTCCTGTTGGAATCAGAGCAGGTGGTCAGATCTGTTAGAATCAGAGCAGGTGGTCAGTCCTGTTAGAATCAGAGCAGGAGGTCAGTCCTGTTAGAATCAGAGCAGGTGTTCAGTCCTGTTAGAATCAGAGCAGGTGTTCAGTCCTGTTAGAATCAGAGCAGGGTGTCAGTCCTGTTAGGGTTAGAATCAGAGCAGGTGGTCAGACCTGTTAGAATCAGAGCAGGTGGTCAGTCCTGTTAGAATCAGAGCAGGTTCACAGTCCTGTTAGGGTTAGAATCAGAGCAGGTGGTCAGTCCTGTTAGGGTTAGAATCAGAGCAGGTGGTCAGTCCTGTTAGGGGTTAGACACAGAGTAGGTGGTCAGTCCTGTTGGAATCAGAGCAGGTGGTCAGATCTGATAGAATCAGAGCAGGTGGTCAGTCCTGTTGGAATCAGAGCAGGTGGTCAGTCCTGTTAGGGTTAGAATCAGAGCAGGTGGTCAGTCCTGTTAGGGGTTAAACACAGAGTAGGTGGTCAGTCCTGTTGGAATCAGAGCAGGTGGTCAGATCTGATAGAATCAGAGCAGGTGGTCAGTCCTGTTGGAATCAGAGCAGGTGGTCAGTCCTGTTAGAATCAGAGGAGGTGGTCAGTCCTGTTAGAATCAGAGCAGGTGGTCAGTCCTGTTAGAATCAGAGCATGTGGTCAGTCCTGTTCGGGGTTAGAATCAGAGCAGGTGGTCAGTCCTGTTAGAATCAGAGCAGGTGGTCAGTTCTGTTAGGGTTAGAATCAGAGCAGGTGGTCAGTCCTGTTAGAATCAGAGCAGGTGCTCAGTCCTGTTAGGGGTTAGAATCAGAGCAGGTGGTCAGTCCTGTTAGAATCAGAGCAGGTGATCAGTCATGTTAGGGTTAGACACAGAGTAGGTGGTCAGTACTGTTGGGATCTGAGCAGGTGGTCAGTCCTGATAGAATCAGAGCAGATGATCAGTCCTGTTGGAATGAGAGCAGGTGGTCAGTCCTGTTAGAATCAGAGCAGGTTGTCAGCCCTGATAGAATCAGACCAGGTGGTCAGTCCTGTTAGGATCAGAGCAGGTGGTCAGTCATGTTAGAATCAGAGCAGGTGGTCAGTCATGTTAGGGTTAGAATCAAAGCAGGTGGTCATTCCTGTTAGGGTTAGAATAAGAGCATGTGGTCAGTAGGGTTAGGATCAGAGCAGGTGGTCAGTCCTGTTAGAATCAGAGCAGGTGGTCAGTCCTGTTAGAATCAGAGCATGTGGTCAGTCCTGTTCGGGGTTAGAATCAGAGCAGGTGGTCAGTCCTGTTAGAATCAGAGCAGGTGGTCAGTTCTGTTAGGGTTAGAATCAGAGCAGGTGGTCAGTCCTGTTAGAATCAGAGCAGGTGCTCAGTCCTGTTAGGGGTTAGAATCAGAGCAGGTGGTCAGTCCTGTTAGAATCAGAGCAGGTGATCAGTCATGTTAGGGTTAGACACAGAGTAGGTGGTCAGTACTGTTGGGATCTGAGCAGGTGGTCAGTCCTGATAGAATCAGAGCAGATGATCAGTCCTGTTGGAATGAGAGCAGGTGGTCAGTCCTGTTAGAATCAGAGCAGGTTGTCAGCCCTGATAGAATCAGACCAGGTGGTCAGTCCTGTTAGGATCAGAGCAGGTGGTCAGTCATGTTAGAATCAGAGCAGGTGGTCAGTCATGTTAGGGTTAGAATCAAAGCAGGTGGTCATTCCTGTTAGGGTTAGAATAAGAGCAGGTGGTCAGTAGGGTTAGGATCAGAGCAGGTGGTCAGTCCTTTTAGAATCAGAGCAGGTGGTCAGTCCCGTCAGAATCAGAGCAGATTCACAGTCCTGTTAGGGTTAGAATCAGAGCAGCTGGTCAGTTCTGTTAGGATTAGAAATAGAGCAGGTGGTCAGTAGGGTTAGGATCAGAGCAGGTGGTCAGTCCTGTTAGAATCAGAGCAAGTGGTAAGTTCTGTTAAATTCAGAGCAGGTGGTCAGTTCTGTTAGGGTTAGACACAGAGTAGGTGGTCAGTCCTGATAGAATCAGAGCAGGTGGTCAGTCCTGTTGGAATCAGAGCAGGTGGTCAGTCCTGTTAGAATCAGAGCAGCTGGTCAGTTCTGTTCGGGGTTAGAATCAGAGCAGGTGATCAGTCCTGTTAGAATCAGAGCAGGTGGTCAGTTCTGTTAGGGTTAGACACAGAGTAGGTGGTCAGTCCTGATAGAATCAGAGCAGCTGGTCAGTTCTGTTCGGGGTTAGAATCAGAGCAGGTGATCAGTCCTGTTAGAATCAGAGCAGGTGGTCAGTTCTGTTAGGGTTAGACACAGAGTAGGTGGTCAGTCCTGATAGAATCAGAGCAGGTGGTCAGTCCTGTTGGAATCAGAGCAGGTGGTCAGATCTGTTAGAATCAGAGCAGGTGGTCAGTCCTGTTAGAATCAGAGCAGGAGGTCAGTCCTGTTAGAATCAGAGCAGGTGTTCAGTCCTGTTAGAATCAGAGCAGGTGTTCAGTCCTGTTAGAATCAGAGCAGGGTATCAGTCCTGTTAGGGTTAGAATCAGAGCAGGTGGTCAGACCTGTTAGAATCAGAGCAGGTGGTCAGTCCTGTTAGAATCAGAGCAGGTTCACAGTCCTGTTAGGGTTAGAATCAGAGCAGGTGGTCAGTCCTGTTAGGGTTAGAATCAGAGCAGGTGGTCAGTCCTGTTAGGGGTTAGACACAGAGTAGGTGGTCAGTCCTGTTGGAATCAGAGCAGGTGGTCAGTCCTGATAGAATCAGAGCAGGTGGTCAGTCCTGTTGGAATCAGAGCAGGTGGTCAGTCCTGTTAGAATCAGAGGAGGTGGTCAGTCCTGTTAGAATCAGAGCAGGTGGTCAGTCCTGTTAGAATCAGAGCATGTGGTCAGTCCTGTTCGGGGTTAGAATCAGAGCAGGTGGTGAGTCCTGTTAGGGGTTAGAAACAGAGCAGGTGGTCAGTCCTGTTAGAATCAGAGCAGGTGCTCAGTCCTGTTAGGGGTTAGAATCAGAGCAGGTGGTCAGTCCTGTTAGAATCAGAGCAGGTGATCAGTCATGTTAGGGTTAGACACAGAGTAGGTGGTCAGTACTGTTGGGATCTGAGCAGGTGGTCAGTCCTGATAGAATCAGAGCAGATGATCAGTCCTGTTGGAATGAGAGCAGGTGGTCAGTCCTGTTAGAATCAGAGCAGGTTGTCAGCCCTGATAGAATCAGAGCAGGTGGTCAGTCCTGTTAGAATCAGAGCAGGTAGTCAGTCATGTTAGAATCAGAGCAGGTGGTCAGTCATGTTAGGGTTAGAATCAAAGCAGGTGGTCATTCCTGTTAGGGTTAGAATAAGAGCAGGTGGTCAGTAGGATTAGAATCAGAGCAGGTGGTCAGTCCTGTTAGAATCAGAGCAGGTGGTCAGTCCCGTTAGAATCAGAGCAGATTCACAGTCCTGTTAGGGTTAGAATCAGAGCAAGTGGTCAGTCCTGTTAGGGTTTGAATCAGTGCAGGTGGTCAGTCCCGTTAGAATCAGAGCAGGTTCACAGTCCTGTTAGGGTCAGAATCAGAGCAGGTGGTCAGTCCCGTTAGAATCATAGCAAGTCGTCAGTCCTGTTAGGATTAGACAAAGAGCAGGTGGTCAGTCCTGTTAGAATCAGAGCAGGTGGTCAGTTCTGTTACGGGTTAGAATCAGAGTAGGTGATCAGTCCTGTTAGGGTTAGACACAGTGTAGGTGGTCAGTCCTGTTGGAATCAGAGCAGGTGGTCAGTCCTGTTAGAATCAGAGTAGGTGGTCAGTCCTGATAGAATCAGAGCAGGTGGTCAGTCCTGTTGGATCAGAGCAGGTGATCAGTCCTGTTAGGGTTAGACACAGAGTAGGTGGTCAGTCCTGTTGGAATCACAGAAGGTGGTCTGTCCCTTTAGAATCAGAGCAGGTGGTTAGTCCTGTTAGAATCAGAGCAGGTGGTCAGTACTGTTTGAATCAGAGCAGGTGGTCAGTCCTGTTAGAATCAGAGCAGGTGGTCAGTCCTGTTGGAATCAGAGCAGGTGGTCAGTCCTGTTGGAATCAGAGCAGGTGGTCAGTCCTGTTAGAATCAGAGCAGGTGGTCAGTCCTGTTCAAATAAGAGCAGGTGGTCAGTCCTGTTAGAATCACAGCATGTGGTCAGTCCTGTTCGGGGTTAAAATCAGAGCAGGTGGTCAGGCCTGTTAGGGGTTAGAATCAGAGCAGGTGGTCAGTCCTGTTAGAATCAGAGCAGGTGGTCAGTCCTGTTAGAATAAGAGCAGGTGGTCAGTCCTGTTAGAAATAGAGCAGGTGGTCAGTCCTGTTAGGGGTTAGAATAAGAGCAGGTGGTCAGTCCTGTTAGAATCAGAGCAGGTGGTAAGTCCTGTTAGAATCAGAGCAGGAGGTCAGTCCTGTTAGGGGTTAGAATCAGAGCAGGTGGTCAGTCCTGTTAGAATCAGAGCAGGTGGTCAGTCCTGTTAGAATCAGAGCAGCTGGTCAGTTCTGTTCGGGGTTAGAATCAGAGCAGGTGATCAGTCCTGTTAGAATCAGAGCAGGTGGTCAGTTGTGTTAGGGTTAGACACAGAGTAGGTGGTCAGTCCTGATAGAATCAGAGCAGGTGGTCAGTCCTGTTGGAATCAGAGCAGGTGGTCAGATCTGTTAGAATCAGAGCAGGTGGTCAGTCCTGTTAGAATCAGAGCAGGAGGTCAGTCCTGTTAGAATCAGAGCAGGTGTTCAGTCCTGTTAGAATCAGAGCAGGTGTTCAGTCCTGTTAGAATCAGAGCAGGGTGTCAGTCCTGTTAGGGTTAGAATCAGAGCAGGTGGTCAGACCTGTTAGAATCAGAGCAGGTGGTCAGTCCTGTTAGAATCAGAGCAGGTTCACAGTCCTGTTAGGGTTAGAATCAGAGCAGGTGGTCAGTCCTGTTAGGGTTAGAATCAGAGCAGGTGGTCAGTCCTGTTAGGGGTTAGACACAGAGTAGGTGGTCAGTCCTGTTGGAATCAGAGCAGGTGGTCAGATCTGATAGAATCAGAGCAGGTGGTCAGTCCTGTTGGAATCAGAGCAGGTGGTCAGTCCTGTTAGGGTTAGAATCAGAGCAGGTGGTCAGTCCTGTTAGGGGTTAAACACAGAGTAGGTGGTCAGTCCTGTTGGAATCAGAGCAGGTGGTCAGATCTGATAGAATCAGAGCAGGTGGTCAGTCCTGTTGGAATCAGAGCAGGTGGTCAGTCCTGTTAGAATCAGAGGAGGTGGTCAGTCCTGTTAGAATCAGAGCAGGTGGTCAGTCCTGTTAGAATCAGAGCATGTGGTCAGTCCTGTTCGGGGTTAGAATCAGAGCAGGTGGTCAGTCCTGTTAGAATCAGAGCAGGTGGTCAGTTCTGTTAGGGTTAGAATCAGAGCAGGTGGTCAGTCCTGTTAGAATCAGAGCAGGTGCTCAGTCCTGTTAGGGGTTAGAATCAGAGCAGGTGGTCAGTCCTGTTAGAATCAGAGCAGGTGATCAGTCATGTTAGGGTTAGACACAGAGTAGGTGGTCAGTACTGTTGGGATCTGAGCAGGTGGTCAGTCCTGATAGAATCAGAGCAGATGATCAGTCCTGTTGGAATGAGAGCAGGTGGTCAGTCCTGTTAGAATCAGAGCAGGTTGTCAGCCCTGATAGAATCAGACCAGGTGGTCAGTCCTGTTAGGATCAGAGCAGGTGGTCAGTCATGTTAGAATCAGAGCAGGTGGTCAGTCATGTTAGGGTTAGAATCAAAGCAGGTGGTCATTCCTGTTAGGGTTAGAATAAGAGCAGGTGGTCAGTAGGGTTAGGATCAGAGCAGGTGGTCAGTCCTTTTAGAATCAGAGCAGGTGGTCAGTCCCGTCAGAATCAGAGCAGATTCACAGTCCTGTTAGGGTTAGAATCAGAGCAGCTGGTCAGTTCTGTTAGGATTAGAAATAGAGCAGGTGGTCAGTAGGGTTAGGATCAGAGCAGGTGGTCAGTCCTGTTAGAATCAGAGCAAGTGGTAAGTTCTGTTAAATTCAGAGCAGGTGGTCAGTTCTGTTAGGGTTAGACACAGAGTAGGTGGTCAGTCCTGATAGAATCAGAGCAGGTGGTCAGTCCTGTTGGAATCAGAGCAGGTTGTCAGTCCTGTTAGAATCAGAGCAGCTGGTCAGTTCTGTTCGGGGTTAGAATCAGAGCAGGTGATCAGTCCTGTTAGAATCAGAGCAGGTGGTCAGTTCTGTTAGGGTTAGACACAGAGTAGGTGGTCAGTCCTGATAGAATCAGAGCAGCTGGTCAGTTCTGTTCGGGGTTAGAATCAGAGCAGGTGATCAGTCCTGTTAGAATCAGAGCAGGTGGTCAGTTCTGTTAGGGTTAGACACAGAGTAGGTGGTCAGTCCTGATAGAATCAGAGCAGGTGGTCAGTCCTGTTGGAATCAGAGCAGGTGGTCAGATCTGTTAGAATCAGAGCAGGTGGTCAGTCCTGTTAGAATCAGAGCAGGAGGTCAGTCCTGTTAGAATCAGAGCAGGTGTTCAGTCCTGTTAGAATCAGAGCAGGTGTTCAGTCCTGTTAGAATCAGAGCAGGGTATCAGTCCTGTTAGGGTTAGAATCAGAGCAGGTGGTCAGACCTGTTAGAATCAGAGCAGGTGGTCAGTCCTGTTAGAATCAGAGCAGGTTCACAGTCCTGTTAGGGTTAGAATCAGAGCAGGTGGTCAGTCCTGTTAGGGTTAGAATCAGAGCAGGTGGTCAGTCCTGTTAGGGGTTAGACACAGAGTAGGTGGTCAGTCCTGTTGGAATCAGAGCAGGTGGTCAGTCCTGATAGAATCAGAGCAGGTGGTCAGTCCTGTTGGAATCAGAGCAGGTGGTCAGTCCTGTTAGAATCAGAGGAGGTGGTCAGTCCTGTTAGAATCAGAGCAGGTGGTCAGTCCTGTTAGAATCAGAGCATGTGGTCAGTCCTGTTCGGGGTTAGAATCAGAGCAGGTGGTGAGTCCTGTTAGGGGTTAGAAACAGAGCAGGTGGTCAGTCCTGTTAGAATCAGAGCAGGTGCTCAGTCCTGTTAGGGGTTAGAATCAGAGCAGGTGGTCAGTCCTGTTAGAATCAGAGCAGGTGATCAGTCATGTTAGGGTTAGACACAGAGTAGGTGGTCAGTACTGTTGGGATCTGAGCAGGTGGTCAGTCCTGATAGAATCAGAGCAGATGATCAGTCCTGTTGGAATGAGAGCAGGTGGTCAGTCCTGTTAGAATCAGAGCAGGTTGTCAGCCCTGATAGAATCAGAGCAGGTGGTCAGTCCTGTTAGAATCAGAGCAGGTAGTCAGTCATGTTAGAATCAGAGCAGGTGGTCAGTCATGTTAGGGTTAGAATCAAAGCAGGTGGTCATTCCTGTTAGGGTTAGAATAAGAGCAGGTGGTCAGTAGGATTAGAATCAGAGCAGGTGGTCAGTCCTGTTAGAATCAGAGCAGGTGGTCAGTCCCGTTAGAATCAGAGCAGATTCACAGTCCTGTTAGGGTTAGAATCAGAGCAAGTGGTCAGTCCTGTTAGGGTTTGAATCAGTGCAGGTGGTCAGTCCCGTTAGAATCAGAGCAGGTTCACAGTCCTGTTAGGGTCAGAATCAGAGCAGGTGGTCAGTCCCGTTAGAATCATAGCAAGTCGTCAGTCCTGTTAGGATTAGACAAAGAGCAGGTGGTCAGTCCTGTTAGAATCAGAGCAGGTGGTCAGTTCTGTTACGGGTTAGAATCAGAGTAGGTGATCAGTCCTGTTAGGGTTAGACACAGTGTAGGTGGTCAGTCCTGTTGGAATCAGAGCAGGTGGTCAGTCCTGTTAGAATCAGAGTAGGTGGTCAGTCCTGATAGAATCAGAGCAGGTGGTCAGTCCTGTTGGATCAAAGCAGGTGATCAGTCCTGTTAGGGTTAGACACAGAGTAGGTGGTCAGTCCTGTTGGAATCACAGAAGGTGGTCTGTCCCTTTAGAATCAGAGCAGGTGGTTAGTCCTGTTAGAATCAGAGCAGGTGGTCAGTACTGTTTGAATCAGAGCAGGTGGTCAGTCCTGTTAGAATCAGAGCAGGTGGTCAGTCCTGTTGGAATCAGAGCAGGTGGTCAGTCCTGTTGGAATCAGAGCAGGTGGTCAGTCCTGTTAGAATCAGAGCAGGTGGTCAGTCCTGTTCAAATAAGAGCAGGTGGTCAGTCCTGTTAGAATCACAGCATGTGGTCAGTCCTGTTCGGGGTTAAAATCAGAGCAGGTGGTCAGGCCTGTTAGGGGTTAGAATCAGAGCAGGTGGTCAGTCCTGTTAGAATCAGAGCAGGTGGTCAGTCCTGTTAGAATAAGAGCAGGTGGTCAGTCCTGTTAGAAATAGAGCAGGTGGTCAGTCCTGTTAGGGGTTAGAATAAGAGCAGGTGGTCAGTCCTGTTAGAATCAGAGCAGGTGGTAAGTCCTGTTAGAATCAGAGCAGGAGGTCAGTCCTGTTAGGGGTTAGAATCAGAGCAGGTGGTCAGTCCTGTTAGAATCAGAGCAGGTGGAAAGTCCTGTTAGAATCAGAGCAGGGGTCAGTCCTGTTAGAATCAGAGCAGTTGGTCAGTCCTGTTAGAATCAGAGCAGGAGGTCAGTCCTGTTAGAATCAGAGCAGGTGGTCAGTCCTGTTGGAATCAGAGCAGGTGGTCAGTCCTGTTAGAATCAGAGCAGGTGGTCAGTCCTGTTAGAATCAGAGCAGGTGGTCAGTCCTGTTAGAATCAGAGCAGGCGGTCAGTCCTGTTAGAATCAGAGCATGTGGTCAGTCTTGTTAGGGTTAGAATCAGAGCAGGTGGTCAGTCCTGTTAGAATCAGAGCAGGTGGTCAGTCTTGTTAGGGTTAGAATCAGAGCAGGCGGTCAGTCCTGTTAGAATCAGAGCAGTTGGTCAGTCCTGTTAGAATCAGAGCAGTTGGTCAGTCCTGTTAGAATCAGAGCAGGAGTTCAGTCCTGTTAGAATCAGAGCAGGTGGTCAGTCCTGTTAGAATCAGAGCAGGAGTTCAGTCCTGTTAGAATCAGAGCAGGTGGTCAGTCCTGTTGGAATCAGAGCAGGTGGTCAGTCCTGTTAGAATCAGAGCAGGTGGTCAGTCCTGTTAGAATCAGAGCAGGTGGTCAATCCTGTTAGAATCAGAGCAGGTGGTCAGTCCTGTTAGAATCAGAGCAGGTGGTCAGTCTTGTTAGCGTTAGAATCAGAGCAGGTGGTCAGTCCTGTTAGAATCAGAGCAGGTGGTCAGTCCTGTTAGAATCAGAGCAGGAGGTCAGTCCTGTTGGAATCAGAGCAGGTGGTCAGTCCTGTTAGAATCAGAGCAGGTGGTCAGTCCTGTTAGAATCAGAGCAGGTGGTCAGTCTTGTTAGAATCAGAGCAGGTGGTCAGTCCTGTTAGAATCAGAGCAGGCGGTCAGTCCTGTTAGAATCAGAGCAGGTGGTCAGTACTGTTTGAATCAGAGCAGGTGGTCAGTCCTGTTAGAATCAGAGCAGGTGGTCAGTCCTGTTGGAATCAGAGCAGGTGGTCAGTCCTGTTGGAATCAGAGCAGGTGGTCAGTCCTGTTAGAATCACAGCATGTGTTCAGTCCTGTTCGGGGTTAAAATCAGAGCAGGTGGTCAGGCCTGTTAGGGGTTAGAATCAGAGCAGGTGGTCAGTCCAGTTAGAATAAGAGCAGGTGGTCAGTCCTGTTAGAAATAGAGCAGGTGGTCAGTCCTGTTAGGGGTTAGAATCAGAGCAGGTGGTCAGTCCTGTTAGAATCAGAGCAGGTGGTAAGTCCTGTTAGAATCAGAGCAGGAGGTCAGTCCTGTTAGGGGTTAGAATCAGAGCAGGTGGTCAGTCCTGTTAGAATCAGAGCAGATGGTCAGTCCTGTTGGAATCAGAGCAGGTGGTCAGTCCTGTTAGAATCAGAGCAGGTGGTCAGTCCTGTTAGAATCAGAGCAGGGGGTCAGTCCTGTTAGAATCAGAGCAGTTGGTCAGTCCTGTTAGAATCAGAGCAGGAGGTCAGTCCTGTTAGAATCAGAGCAGGTGGTCAGTCCTGTTGGAATCAGAGCAGGTGGTCAGTCCTGTTAGAATCAGAGCAGGTGGTCAGTCCTGTTAGAATCAGAGCAGGTGGTCAGTCCTGTTAGAATCAGAGCAGGTGGTCAGTCCTGTTAGGGTTAGAATCAGAGCAGGTGGTCAGTCCTGTTAGAATCAGAGCAGGTGGTCAGTCTTGTTAGGGTTAGAATCAGAGCAGGTGGTCAGTCCTGTTAGAATCAGAGCAGTTGGTCAGTCCTGTTAGAATCAGAGCAGGTGGTCAGTCCTGTTAGAATCAGAGCAGGTGGTCAGTCTTGTTAGGGTTAGAATATGAGCAGGTGGTCAGTCCTGTTAGAATCAGAGCAGGTGGTAAGTCCTGTTAGAATCAGAGCAGGAGGTCAGTCCTGTTAGGGGTTAGAATCAGAGCAGGTGGTCAGTCCTGTTAATCAGAGCAGGTGGAAAGTCCTGTTAGAATCAGAGCAGGGGGTCAGTCCTGTTAGAATCAGAGCAGTTGGTCAGTCCTGTTAGAATCAGAGCAGGAGGTCAGTCCTGTTAGAATCAGAGCAGGTGGTCAGTCCTGTTGGAATCAGAGCAGGTGGTCAGTCCTGTTAGAATCAGAGCAGGTGGTCAGTCCTGTTAGAATCAGAGCAGGTGGTCAGTCCTGTTAGAATCAGAGCAGGCGGTCAGTCCTGTTAGAATCATAGCATGTGGTCAGTCTTGTTAGGGTTAGAATCAGAGCAGGTGGTCAGTCCTGTTAGAATCAGAGCAGGTGGTCAGTCTTGTTAGGGTTAGAATCAGAGCAGGCGGTCAGTCCTGTTAGAATCAGAGCAGTTGGTCAGTCCTGTTAGAATCAGAGCAGTTGGTCAGTCCTGTTAGAATCAGAGCAGGAGTTCAGTCCTGTTAGAATCAGAGCAGGTGGTCAGTCCTGTTAGAATCAGAGCAGGAGTTCAGTCCTGTTAGAATCAGAGCAGGTGGTCAGTCCTGTTGGAATCAGAGCAGGTGGTCAGTCCTGTTAGAATCAGAGCAGGTGGTCAGTCCTGTTAGAATCAGAGCAGGTGGTCAATCCTGTTAGAATCAGAGCAGGTGGTCAGTCCTGTTAGAATCAGAGCAGGTGGTCAGTCTTGTTAGCGTTAGAATCAGAGCAGGTGGTCAGTCCTGTTAGAATCAGAGCAGGTGGTCAGTCCTGTTAGAATCAGAGCAGGTGGTCAGTCCTGTTAGAATCAGAGCAGGTGGTCAGTCTTGTTAGAATCAGAGCATGTGTTCAGTCCTGTTCGGGGTTAAAATCAGAGCAGGTGGTCAGGCCTGTTAGGGGTTAGAATCAGAGCAGGTGGTCAGTCCTGTTAGAATAAGAGCAGGTGGTCAGTCCTGTTAGAAATAGAGCAGGTGGTCAGTCCTGTTAGGGGTTAG